>NC_056626.2:300877810-301178870 GCF_002870075.4 Lactuca sativa
TAATGTCCATAAAGTTTTAGGAAGTTGATCTTAGAAAATAGATAAGATCATTAAGGGTCTTGTCATAGTCTATTTCATAGGAGTCCCAAAGGAACTCACTATGTGACTTAGAAAGTGATTGAACCACTAACTTTCTCAAGACTTTGACACCTAACTCTCCTGGCTTGTCAATATGTGACTTCATCTCCAAGATGTGATTACACCTAGACCTTGCCTTGCCAATAGGGCTTGAGTGACCTTGAACTTATGGGTTAGAGAGAACAATTAGAGGAGGCGGAGGAAGGGAAGTTCCATGAGATTTGGGAAGATCGTAGATGTCAGAACTAGACATCTTTTAGGAGATATTCAAGATAGTTGATTAAAAGTCCTTAATATAACACCCAATATGAAATATTAAGGCTAGGACCCTACAAACTATTTTATAACTTGGAAGAGGGATGCCGTAGTCCAAGCTATATAATATTTGAAGGTAGGCAAATGACAATTCACCAATTTCCACCATGAAAACGAAATAATTTAATTAGGTTTTACTTGGATTTGAAACTCCTAGATCTTTTGAGATTCATTGAACTATTCAATGGCATGTTTCAATCTCGAGTGCGCCCTTTAGGTTTTGTGACTGGTATCCCAGGGATCACAAAACAAGGTGTGAAGTAACCATGCAAATATACTTAGTACCCTTAATATTTACCGCTTAATCGATGTTCCGGTTAACCACACACGCTCCATCAATACTATGATAAATATTAAGTCCAGGTTAGTGTGCTGGTTTACCACACACGCTCCACTAACAACTTAAGCAAAGTGCAAAGTGTAATTTCATGGGTTAGCACCAAATTCACCTTTTCCTAAGTAACTAAGATTGGGTATTAATAAGAGTTTAGTTACTTAGTATTTATCATTAATACTTTTAATGAAGGGAGAATTCTAGTCCTTGTCCTACCCGTTCGGCTAATGACCCTCCACCAGTCAAGGAAGTGGTGGGCAAGAGTGGACACCTATTAAACTGCCATTTTATAGGCAGTAACCTTATACCTCCCTTATAGACCGGCTTCGTGAATGATGCCTAATAACGGTAAGACTTACTTTACTCTTAAACATATATATAAATATTATTAACTTATAATATTATAAAGTATAAGGGTTGAATTTTAAATTTTAAAATTCTTAGGGCTAGCTTGGAATTAAAGTATTCATAAGAGAAAACTTTTCAAATTCCAAAACTTGAGGGCATGTTTTGAAACTATTCAAAACTAATTAATTCCATAACTTATGTGTTTAAATTAGTTTTAATTAAATAACTCTTCAAGTTCCATAACTTGAGGACAAGTTATGGAAGACTTTAAACTAATAAAAGAATGTAACTTTTTTTTATTTTGTAACTTATGGATTTAATTAAGGTTACACATTTTATTACTTAATGAAGTGACTCTTGAACCTCCATAACATGAGGACAAGTTATGGAGTCATAAAACCATTTAATGAGAACAAGACTCTTCATTTTGTAACCTTTTCTATCTTTTATGAGTTTTAAGAATCTTGAATGTGACTTTTCATGTAACTTGAGGAAAATTTACACAAACACATTTTAGAATCAATTCTTAGATTAAAATAGATCAAAGACACATAATCAATCAACCTTTTATTAATCTAAACGACTCATATGAACAAAGATAATTCACATCAAACTTTTTCATGTAATTAGCATAGCTTTTAATCTAATACAAAACATGAATCTATTGACATTTATCTTTGAAATTAGATTAGCATGAACATTACCACATCAAAAATAGGTTTACAAGTCCAAAAACAGCTTTTGGTAATGTTCCTACTCCAATTCCAGCCAAAAACACGAAAGTAAGCTGTCAGGGGCCACAACTCATCGAGTTCATGCAATAAACCACGAACTCGTCGAGTTTATTGAAGAAACTCGTCAAGTTTTCTGTATGGACAACTTCTTGGCTTCGAAAAATGTATTTGTATCATGTATAACAAGAAAACAAGCCTAGGCTCTGATACCACTGATTGGATATGAGCCTTCTAACACTCCTAAGTGTACATGCAACCCTAAATACCTTGGATCTATGTTTTCTCTATTCTACATGCAAATATGAACTTTCCAAGGTATTCATCCTAACTAGCATAATAACATTGATTCATATGAATATATCAAGTTAGAATTACATACCTCTTTGATGTTGATTGTCTTCATGAAGCTTGAGTGCCTAGTACCCCAAGTGTGACACCTCAAATGGTTCACACAACACCAAATGCGCATGGAATTACTTGAGAGAAATGGAACACTGCATAAAATCGGTTAGCCCTTATTTCTCACACATACAGTCCGATTTTCTCTAGGAATAAGATCATTATATAGTTAGGGTTACACCATGTAAACCCTAATTGTCATGACATTTCATTTCCATGATTCATGGGTACAAATACACCATGGAGCATCTTACGGGTTTTAGCCCAACTTGACAATCCATGGAGCATTAGCCCACTATATATGTATGGATGATTTACACAATCAACCGATATATTTAATTAGTCTTCGTTTGATCACTTAATTAATTCTAGATTAATTCGTGATCAATACTAATTAAATAATCTTATTAGTATATTAGAATTTTTAATATATCAACAAACCTTAGGTGTTATTTCTCTCATTATAGTCTATCTAAATGCATGATGCCATGCAACCCAAATGGACCATGCCGGGTCGGGTCGAGTCTTACCAATTACAGTTATGGACTTAGACATTAATCCAACAAAACAATCATGACGAGTGACAAGATTTCTTCTTCCCTCTTTCCAAGGACTGCATGAAAACACATTTTCATTCTTTATTCATCTTTGTTGGACAATCTCTCTTGAGATGTCCTATTGCATTGCACTTGTGACATGTTGGACTTGCTTCTGGGTTGGGAGTTAGAGTGACGCATGGGGCCGGGGCCCTATAGTGGCGGGGGGTGTGCCCCATGTTGTTGCACCTTTTGCAACGAAATGTGTAGCAGACTCCCCAATGATGGTATTTGCACTTGTTGCAGGGTGGATTGTTCCCAAGGTATGATTGTCTTGGTGTGGGAGGAGTAGGGTTAATCGGGGTAGGGCCTGATCCCACTTGTTGCCTTTTAGTAAGCCTCTGAGTCGAACTACTTCCTTTTTCGTTCCCAGAATTTCGTTTCTTTTTCTTAGGTTTAGCTTTTTGGGTGCATGGGTGAGTTGTCCTTCGTTGGTTTCCTTGGTTGTTGTTGCGGATGAAACTACCGACACTGCTTCCCACTTTGCTTGTGTCGTTGGCATTGAAGTATGCCATGAAGGCTGCCACAGCCGCTGTTATAGTGACTTGGAGAGTGGCGGGGTCTATTCGTAGGACTGGTGCATGGTCAGGGTACTGGTTACCTTCATGAGAAGACATAACTTTGTTGCACATGAAAAGTGAGCTTGTGAGTACTCGTAGCTAGTTCCATGTGAGTTTACTCGTATAATATTAACGTACTGGTGTTAATCGGTTCAACCTACATCCCCATGATGCAGTTATGGTCTGATAGTGGAAACATGTATTATCAGACGTAAAGTCCGTCAAAATAGCACATAGCTAGCAATATGGTTCTTGGATTCGGTTGTATGGATTTTTGGAGGATGTAATCCTCTTCGTTTACTACTACTGGTTGCGCTTAAGGGCATTACGAACCTATGGCGAGTAGTGTGGTGATCCTCCTTTGGCGTACAAATTGCTTGGCCATTTCACTTATATTAAGGTTGCCCTTTTTGTGTTCCTTATGCTGCTAAGATTTTCCTAGCCTTGATTTCTATGAGTTGTGGTCTCCAAATGACCATTTGCTCTTTTAAAGAGTGTGCATGGTCTACATAGTTTTCTGGTCCTAGTTGTGGGTTTCGAAAAGCATTTAGAATGGTGTTCTTGTTAGTTGTGGGGGATCGGATTTACATTGTTGCACACTGGGCTTTGCTTATGGTACCCATTACTCCATGACGAAGAGTTGGAAACCGGGAGTCACTTTGGGGTACTTGTAGTCTAGACAGAGGTGATGCATGATTCATGAGGTTGTTGGCTATCGGAGTTCGGTGCACATCGATTGTGGATCGGATTGCCTTTTGTGGAGATACGCCTTAAATTGGATAGGAGCCAATTTCTCAACTTGTTTTTGCGTGGGTATCGTTTTGTTTCTAGGTATGTCTGTTCAAGGATTAACTATATAGGGTGTTTATGTATCTGGGAAGAGAAAGGTGAAAGGGTCTCGAGTCTACTCTCAGTTTGGGCAAAGCTTATCAAGGGTTTCCTTGGCGCTTTTATCCATGCTGGGTTCTCAATCGGAATTCTCCCTTTCACGATTCATCCCTATGTGTTCCTTAGGATCTGCTTCTAGATTTTCCTCTTGGGCTTCTTTTGGTCTCTCCTTGCCCCATACTCAAATCCTCATGATATGGTAGTAGAAGTCTGGGTGAGGAATTTCAATTACGTCATTTGTGCAGGAGTCGCGACTCGAGATATACGGGGATAGTTTAGGTGTGAGGGATTTATAGTATCCTAAAATACTCCTATAGTATTTTAAACTTGATATGTCAGTTCTAGTATTCTCTTGTGTGCATAGTTGTAAGGTTTTAGGTTTGTTGCAACACCACTATCACTCCCAAGCACATGTTGGTCATATATCAAATAAATATAGTTGATCAGGCTATATTGATCCTAGATATGATTACATAACTGCCCATGTTTGACTATAGTGTTCAACCTTTAGTTACTTTTGGTTTCTTCTCGTTATGATATTGGGTTAGTAATTATGTATACTTTTATAAATACTTATCTTCTAAAAGTATACTTTTAGTTAGAGTTTGTTTTAGTCCCATTGTATTTATACTTGTATATCTCGTATGTCTAGATATACCAGTTCATTATAAACAATGTGCTGATACCTATCTGTCACACCTTCGGACCAAACAGCGGAAACATTCGGAGGCGGGTGACTTCATTATGCAGTATCATAACAATTGAATATAAATGAAACAGAGCAATCCAAACATCATACATTGAGATATCAAACTTACATTGTTTACATTTGGTATTTTTTTCAACGAGTTACATAAGAGATACATAAGTAGAAAAACTTCAAAATACAGCTAAATGATCTTGCATCGGCGTCCCTTGTTACCTGCTTACTGTATCCCTGAGAATACAAGTCGTTTTGAACAGCATCAACTAAAAAGTTAGTGAGTTCATAAGCTTTTTTGTATAAAATTGTTTAAACTTGTCTAGAGTCGTTCTCATTATGCTTTCAGAAAATTTGATAATTTCTATGAAATCGTTTGAAGTCTTGCCTTGAAAATCATGGATATATGTTTGCATGCCATTTCTTTTATTCATCCTTATAAGGAGTGATCTTTGAAAAGTATTGCAATTTCTGAAAGTGAGTTGTGTCCAAGAATAGCTCTTTTGAAGAGTAACAATTAACTGATTCAAGAAAAAACCCTTATTTTCAAAAAGGAAATATGGTTGAAAATCTTGTTTCTATTATCGAGTAAAATTGAGTGTGTGCATTCTAGTTTATCGTTATCGAAATCGTAGAAAAAAATCGTTTTCCCAGAAAATCCTATATTTTCTACTATAAAATAATCGTGTGGGTTAGTTTATCGTTATCCAAACCGTTTATAAACGTTTACCATAGAGTCCTACGCTTTTTAAATTGTATGACTCTATACTTGTAGGAGAAAGAATCAACATGGCTATTGTGGACATTCTACGCGATGAAGAAGGACAGTTAACACAACAAATGCGGACCATCACCTATCACGTGTAGGATAGTCAACACAACGTATCAAAATTTATTTATGAGGTTTTCCTTACATAAATTTCTAGTTGATATAACATATTCTAGTGAGTCGTTATAACCATGTTAATCTGACGGAGTGCCTGTTTTGGCGTTTCTCAGGTGCCCTCAGTTTGGAAAAAGAAATTTGTCACCCTAGACTGGCCTGTCTAGCTGTAGCAAACACCGAAGGTGCAGGGTGTCAACCCCGTATAGATCTATACACAAATTCCCGCTCTCCCTCCAGGAGACTCTAGCTATTACTTCTTACAGGACTTAGACGTACACTAATATTTTTATATTTAGGTACTTTTGAAATTTTTCTGACTAGAATATTAACAACCTTTTGAGCAATCGTTAGTGATCCATTATTTGTTAGATAAATAATGAAATTCGTACTCATTGAATAGAAATATTGTTCTTGTTCCATATCATTGATTGTGCTCGTTAACTGGGTGTTCGTGTTCTTTCCTTTTCTTTTATTGAAAAAAACAACTCATTTTAGTCAAGAGAAAAATTGTCAAGTTACAATTCGTATAAATTTATAACTGACGGTTATGACACGCATTTTCTGTTTTGTGACATATAGAACACTACTTATGTTGTTGGAGGTTTTACGAAAGCAGTTAATGACATGCAAATATTTCTATCATAAAGGCTCTATATGTGTAATTTCTTGACACAACTTTTATGTTGAATATTTATAAAATACTCCCTAATAGTTTTACAAAATAGTCACAAAGTTTCTATTTTCGAAAAATCACTAGGAATGTTGTCCACTAGTAAGGTCCATTTTTATAACTTTTATCTTTAGACATGAAAGCATAGATAAAGGGGTTAAGTTGGACACACTCAATAGTTGGGAGGCTCTTTTGCACAAAGTATCCTCTGTTCTTTATGAAATTGAGAAATCCTATGTTCATGAGTATATTAATAAATAATATTTCACATACATACAAACATACGTATATATGTAATCATTTAAGAGTTTAGGCAAGATTTGACTTGTACTCTCCCCCAAAAACATTAAAACATTGAAAAATGTGGGGTATGAAGCACACCTTGAGTTAGTTGAGGAATTGCTTGGAGTGGTGGAGTGGAGATTCTAAGCCTAAACTTTGGTTGAGATGAGGAACTTCCCTTGGAGGGATGTTTTATTAAGGATGATCATCACATATTATTATGAATAAAATAATGTGGATTCATCTTGAAATATTATAAAATATAGGTGAGTAGAGGGATTTACCTTTCAATTTCCCAGGAAGAAGTTGAGAAACTTCCTTTCAGCAAGATTCCTTGTTCTTGCTTTAGAGATGAGTATGTGAGAGAAGATGAGAAAAGTGGGAGGAAATGTGAAAAGTTCAATCTTTCTACTGTCGTTGTTCTAAGAGTATAAGAAGAAGGAGGGAATCTTTGATGCATGGGGATCTGGTGGTCCATGCATGGATATTTGGTGGGTAAAGAATGAAATACTGTGATTTGCATGGGAAATGAGGAATTTCATCACATCACAAAGTGAATACCTTTGTCCTTTTCTTGATTTAGGATAAGGTTTTCCGAAATCCCAACCATTTATTTTTATGAAGAATGTGCTTAAAATAATTAATTTTAGCATAAAATAGGGGTCTAAGGGGTTTAAGATAGGAAAAATACGAGTTTGGTGTAATTTCCGGCATCAAAATGCCTTAAAATGGTGAAAAAGTCTGAAAATAACCAAAATCCAGATTCATAAGGTGAAATCCGGAGTTTATGATGAATTTCGAGGCTCCTCTTAGAATTCCGGAGGGGAGAGTTAGTTATGCGAGGGTCCAAAGTGGCGAGCATTAGAGTTCTGGAGTCACAGCCAAGTTCCAAAGCTCTTTTATTTCCGGAGTACTCCCTTCGAATGTGAGGCCAGCTAATCCGGATCAAGGTTGCGAAGTGACTAGCAATTCCGAAGCGAATCTGACATGTCCGGATGAGAAGCTTGTTCTGGAGTGAACGAGGTTCCGAAGCAAGGATGTTCCGAAGGTGAGAACCTTCCTGGTTTCCTTAGAAGGTGTCCGGACTAAGGGGGTTCCGGACCAAGAGGAGTCGGGACCAAGAGGGTCATTTTGGGGTTTCCTCTTCTGGTTTTGAGCGGTTTTCGACTAAGGAAGGTGCTTAGGGAGATTTGAGGTAGATTTGAGATACGTGGAGAGATTTAGAAGAGATTTCACATACTTAGAGAGATTTGGGAGAGATTCACTATACTAGGAGAGTTTTCACATACTTGGAGAGATTTAGTAGAGATTCACTAGACTTGGAGAGATTTTGCATACTTAGTGATATTTGGGAGAGATTCACCATACTTGAAGAGATTTGGGAGAGATTCACTATACTTGGAGAGAGTTGGATTCTAACACTATATGGCTCCTTAGGAACTCATAGTAAACACTTAGGTGTGTTAGCACAAGTCTCACAATAGTCCTTGCTTACTTGGGGATGAAATTTCCTAGCCAAAAAGGCTAGTTGTGACAAAACGAGAATATGGAAATATTCCCATAGGTGGAAGTTATTCATTAAATCTTTGTAAGATTAGGAAACATAATGCATGAAGGATGTTTAAAGCAATGGACTTTGAATTTGAGACTTTGTTTCCATGAAATGATCTCCATTATAGTACTATGTAATGTCTGTTGAGAAGTCTTTGTGACTTTATGAATAATCTATACAAGAGGATCAATGCATATAAGTTTAGAATCTAACAAGATTTAGGTAAATGGCAGGAATTTGGAATTATTGTATTTCCTGTGAGGATTTGGCATTGTGAAATGAGAATCATTGGAATTATGTTCAATTGATCTATTTCACAAAGTAAAGATCATAGACAAACTTAGTGTGAATACTTGGTGTATGGCATAACTAATGTTTAGACTAACATAGTGTGCATACTTGGTGTATGGCCTGACTTGTGTTTAGAAAACATAGTGTACATGTTTGGAGCATGGGACAACTATTGTTTTAATTCAAGTATAAAGTTGATAGTTTAAAAAGTATGCAATGCATGATGGGTAATCAATATGGTGATAAATAAAAGGTGTTTTATTTATATTCATAAGTTCTGAGACCATATTGGATTCGATTATTCTTGTGTTTCACTTTGCTTGTTTAGGTGTAATCCATTAGAGGCACGAGACTTCTACTGCTTGCTTTCTAAAGCTAGATCAAGAAGGAATGATTGTTTATTTACTACAATAAACATAAGGTAAGTATTTTCTAATAACCTTTTAGTTTTTTTCGAAAATAGCAATGTACTTCTAGCGTTCTTGATATTCAATAGTTGTTTGCAAATCGTAGTCAGAACATAGATCCTTTAGCGTGCATGTGAACTTAGGGTTTATGTTTTTCTGCCAAAAATAAGATTTTTGAAACATATAAAACCCATCAATGGTATTAGATTCATTGTTCTCATTGATCTTGCACAAAGTTGAATAGATCAAAGTTAGGGTTTATAGAAACTAAACCCTAAGGAGGTAATTTCGAAAATTCCATAGGGTTCTTGAAACCCTAGCGTCCACCCTAAATTTTTGAAATCAACAAGTGTTTTAAAAACCCTGGCCTCCTCCCTATTTTCGATTATTTAGAGGGAAACTTATGTTTTCTTTATTTGATAATTATTTTTTTAATTATTTAAAATAAAATAACTAAAATTGGATAACTCCAATACCCTTATCTTTCGAAAATTTAGAAGGGATTGGATTAGGATTAAATTTAAATTGTTTGATTAATAGTTAAAAATAATTATTTAATCTTCATGACATTTAAAATAATTTAATTAGCTGTTAATTAAAGGATAAAGATTAAATCTTAAATAGTTTATTTTTAAATTAAATTATTTTTTATATTAATTTCGAATATTTAAATGTAAACTTAGTATTTTAGAAAATATTTAAATTACACCTTGTATATATATATATATATATATATATATATATATATATATATATATATATATATATATATATATATATATATATACTATTAATAGTTTAATATGTTATATGTATAAGAAAAGTTAGTCAAATAGCCAGTACGCCTCATTCACGAAACCATGGTATATAGAAGGTACAAGGAAGTGGTCTATAAAATTTTCGTTCAATGGGTGTCCACTCTCACCCACTTCTATCATGTGTGGTGGTGGGTCGTTAGCCAAATAGATTTGATAGGAAATAAACTCATTAATAAGTTTAAAAATAAAAAGTACTTAAACTAATTTTAAAATCGCAGTCTTACTTACTTTAGGTAAAATGTGAAAAGTATGTTAATCCATGAAAAATGCAGATCATGCTTTAAATGTCATCAGTGGAGCGTGTGTGGTTAACCGACACACTAATAGGGACTATAAAGAGATGTGATGGACATCTTGAAAATTGTCATTTTTTATGGAGCGTGTGTGGTTAACCGGTACATCAATGTGATAATGTAAATGCCATCAAGGTTGTTAAGCGGGTTTGGTTGGTTATTCACATCTCCTTTGTGATCCTCGGAATCGTAGTCACAAAATTGAGAGCATAATCCGAGATAAAACATGTCATTGATATAAATCAATTAATCTCAAAAGATCTAGGAGCTTCGTAAGTTTGGAATTGGTAAAAGCCTTACCGACCTAAAATAGATTCGAATTTGATTACGGCACCCCTCTTCAAAGTTCAAATAAAAAATATGGGTCCTAGCCTTAATTTAAATTGATGGGCTCATAATTCAGGAGTAAAATCAAAAAACTTGAATTCTCCTTTTCTCCTATTTTGAAAATATCTTATGAAGATAGAAATGGTCTTCCTCATTCTTAAGAAAATAGTTTTCCTCAATCTTCTAAAGATGGTCTTCCAAATTCAAGTCAAGGTAAAATTGTTTTCCCTTCCATAGGAAATGATGGAACTAGATGTCTTCTCTTCCACCTCCTCCTCATGTGACTCTCCCAACGTCGTGTTTTCCTCAAGGTGAAAGATATGAGACTACTAAATCCCTATTTACATGTAAACATCAAGGTGGAAAATTTGTTTGTACGCATGTTCTAAAAGAAATCGTACATTGAAAAGTTGGATAGATTTGGTGTCGTTTTACAAGGGAGAAAGCCATTAATTTTTTTCTCTTGCTTCCTAAGTCATATTGTTAGTTTGTTAAAAACTTTAATATGAGGAATCTTGATTTGACCCTAAGTGATTTGACCCAAATGTTGATTGTTGTTGAAGTAGAAATTCTTAAGAACACATCTAAAGCAGAGATACTTGTTGGGTCTAATTCTAATTTTTCCATGGTCATTGATAATGGTGACAATGTTATTCTAGAAAATATATATCTTCCTAATGGAAAGGGGTCATCCAAGATTAAACTGTTTGATCATATGGTAAACAGAAATGGCTAGTTCTGGGATCGTTCCATGTGTTTGATGGGTTTTGAGCATTCTAACACTCCTATGGTGTACATGCAACCCTAGAAACTTTGGATCTATGTTTGACTAAGGTACATGCAAATAATTATTTTTCCAAGGTTCTTATCCTATCGAGCATGGCATGGGGAACTTGAATCAAATAAAGCTAGTAGAATTACTTACCTTGTAGTTGTAGTTGATTGCATGGAGTTTTAGAGCATAGCACTAATAGTGTGGATGCCTCAAATGGTAATCAGAAATCACCACAAACTTTGGAACCTTGAGAGAATAGTCACAACTATCTTGAAATCGGCCCTCTTAGTTTACTCACCACAACTAGTGTGATTTCAAGAACCAAAGCCTCCTTTATATAGTGTGGTGGATTAGGGTTACATCCATGTAAACCCTAATACCAATTGTTGGGTTTTGAGCAATCTAACACTTCCTAAGTGTGCATGCAACCCTAATAAACCTTGGATCTATGTTTGTCTAAATACATGCAAAATAATAATTTTCCAAGGTTTATAACCTATCTAACATGGCATGGGGAACATTTCAACATAAAAAGTTAGAAGAGAGTACATACCTTTTTGATGAGTTTGGTTCTTGAGGAGTTTGAGGGCCAAGCACCAATAGTGTGAATGCCTCAAATGGAATCACAAAACACCACAAACTCTTGGAAAACTTTGAGATAGTATACACACTTTGTATTTTTTGGCCACACACAAGCACACACACACTAGTTCACTCGTTGCCATTTCATGCACCATAAGGATGCTTATATAGTGTACATGGTCAGGGTGAAACCCTAATAACCCATGACCTTTCCTTTTCCAAGGATCCATGGGTTAAAAGCTCCATGGATCATCCATGGACTTCCATCAAAGCCTAGCCCATTAACAAATGAGTGTTAGCCCACACCATACAAAACCAATAGCCCATAATCTAATTAGTCTTCCTTTTAATCTCTAAATTAATTCATAATTAATTTAAGACTAATACTTATTAAATAACATAACTTCATATTAATATATTATAAGTTATAATATATTAATAAACATATGTGTATAACTCTCATAAAATTATCCATAAATAGTTTGGATGAGATGCAACCCAAATGGACCATGCCGGTCAGGTCAAGTATATACCAAATAAGTTATGGACTTACACACCTTATCCAACACCAATGTCTCTTCATTTCCATGAGATCCATGGGTTAAAGCTCCATGGAGTATCCATGGACTTTCCATGCAAGCGTAGCCCATTCCAAATAAGCATTACCCACACTATATAAACATAAGAGCCCATATTTAATTAGTAGTACTTTTGATCTCTAAATTAATCCTAGATTAATTATAGATCAATACTAATTAAATAATATGATTTTAAATTAATATATTAGAACTTATAATATATTAATAAATCATAACTTATACTATTCTCAAAAGATTATCCATAAATTGTTCGGGTGAAGTGCAACCCAAATGGACCATGCCGGGTCGGGTCAAGTACATACCAAATATAGTTATAGATTTAGACACTATATCCAATAGTCTCCCACTTGGATAAGTCTAATAACCATAGTTTGAAGAATGACTTAAGGAACCGATCAGCAATCGTAGCTCTTTAAATTCTGTAGAACTTGAACGCGCCATTTTAGATAAGTTATCATATAATCCTCTGTTCTATATATCAGCCGGACAAATACATGGAACATGGTCTTGCTTATTTTCCAGCATTTGTTTCTTGATTTCCAATTTCTTTGACATAGAACTTAACTGAACACATCAATTTAGTTCTGACCGGGCCCGATACATAGGTCAAAACAAAATCATCGAGGGGTCCAGATATCACTTCTAATCCTAGAAGGAACAAATAAACTTCGACTCATATGTTTGCTCCACTACTTGTTAAATTACACACAAACGTACGTTTTATAACATCGAGTTACCAATGCGTTTTCGTACAATCAATTCATAACCAACTCATAGGCAACAAATCATATGTCTAGGTTTGAAGACTTATATGATATTACTGTCTCACGATCACTCGAGATAAATTCCATGAAGTGATACAAGTGAGCGTGGGTTGAATCCAATACTTAGAAATTATGAGCACTCATGAGTTTTGTAGCCCCACTTTGTCTAACATCTTAGACCTCTACAAGCCAACCCATGACAATCTTGACTCATATCTACTTCCAACATATGACGGACTGTGGAGAGTTTGAATAATATGATATAAACCATAACATAATTATTCTGGAAGTCAAAACATGCAAAAATAAATAATAGTAAACGATTGACAAGTGATAGCAACACTTTACTCATAAATAACAGCTTTTATTTATCATCAAATGTCAATTACATTTTACTAATTTCAAGATTATCTAACTACTAAAACTAATATCATCCTTCAGCCCTATGCTCCGAGCATGCTGGAGATGCTTAGGACGAGTCAGTCCCTTCGTGAGGGGATCTGCTGGGTTCTCATCTGATGATACCCTCTTTGCCACGAGGATTCCTTCTTCTATTTGATGTCTGATGAAGTGATATTTTCTGTCAATGTGTATGGATCTCCCATGATCTCTTGGTTCCTTGGCTAAGGCAACCGCACTATTTCTATCACAGAAAATCTCAATCGGCTCCTTTATAGCTGGTACAACTCTAAGGTCTCCGATGTAGTTCTTTAGCCATATAGCCTCCTTTACTGCCTCGCTTGCTGTTATATACTCTGATTCACAAGTGGAATCAGCCACTATCTCCTACTTTGAACTTTTCTATGTAATCTACCCTCCGTTTAAGGTAAAGACCCAACCCGACTGAGAGCGGAAATTATCCCTGTCATTCTGAAAGCTAGCATCACTGTACCCTACAACTCTCAAGTCATCACTCCCACCAAGGGTAAGGACCCAGTCCTTAGTCCTTCGCAGGTACTTGAGGATACTCTTTACCGCAGTCGAATGTGCCTTGCCAGGGTTCCCCTGATACCTACTAACCATGCTCAAGGAAAAGGCTACATCTGGTCGAGTACACGTCATACCATACATGATCGATCCTACAGCTGAAGCAAAAGGTATTCGACTCATTTCTGCTATCTTAGCCTCTGTACTAAGGCTTTGTGTCTTACTCAATCTGGCGTTACTCTGGATGGGTAACTCACCTTTCTTAGAGTTATGGATGTTGAACCTTTTCAACACTTTGTCCACATAGGTGCTTTGACTAAGTCCAATTAGTCTTTTACTCCTGTTTCTCAAAATCCTTATCCCTAGGATATAGGCAGCTTCACCAAGGTCCTTCATAGTGAAACACTTCCCAAGCCAGGACTTTACTTCCTGCAGGGTTGGGATGCCATTTCCTATGAGTAGTATGTCATCCACATACAGTACCAAAAAGCTGACTATGCTCCCACTAGCCTTGATATAGACACAAGATTCATCTTCACTCCTTGGAAAGCCAAATTCTTTGACTTTCTCATCAAAGCAAAGATTCCATCTGCGAGGTGCCTGTTTCAATCCATAATTGGATTTCTCGATTTTACACACTCTATTAGGGTACTCTGTACTGACAAAACCCTCTGGCTGAACCATGTAAACATCTTCAACCAACTTTCCATTACGAAAAGCGGATTTGACACCCATTTGCCATATTTCATAGTCATGAAATGCAGCAATGGCTAACAAAACCCTAATAGACTTAATCTTGGCCACTGGTGAAAAAGTCTCATCATAGTCAACTCAGTCGTGCCTTATAAGTGTGTACATTACCATCCAAGTCAGTCTTCTTCTTGAAGATCCATTTGCACCCAACTATCTTACGATCAGGTACATTGTCAACCAAGTTCCAAACTTGATTGTCATACATGGACTGTATCTCGCTATCCATAGCCTCTTTCCATTTAACAGCCTCAGGGCCTGCCATGGCTTCCGTGTAGCTGTTAGGCTCATCCAGATTTACTAGTGTGTTATCACTGATAAGTGTCTCACCTTCTGCAGTAATATGGAAACCATAATATTGCTCAGGTGCATTCCTAACTCTGGTGGAACGCCTCAGAGGTATAGATTCTTCAGTCGGCTCAACAGGAGATTCCTCCTCAAGTTGAGGGCTGGGGTTTGTGTTTCCTTTAACACTTGACTCTTGAATTTCCTCAAGGTCAATTCGCCTCCCACTGTCTCCTTGGCTCATGAATTCTCTCTCTCAGAAGAATCCTCTTCTTGCTACAAAGACCACATTATTACTAGGTTTGTAGAAGATGTAGCCAAAGGATTTATGTGGATAGCCGATGAAAATACACCTTTCGCTTCGCGGTTCGAGTTTATCGTGAGTCTCACGTCTCATGAAAGCCTCGCAACCCGAAATCCTGATGTTGTCTAGATTGGGAACTTTTCCAGTCCACATCTCGTGAGGTGTTTTGGCAACCTTCTTTGTAGGGACTAGATTAAGGATATGGGCGGCAGTTTCTAAGGCATACCCCCAAAATGGGATTGGTAGCGAAGCTCGACTCATCATGGAACGAACCATGTCCAACAAGGTCCGATTGCACCTCTCAGCTACACCATTCAACTTTGGTGTCCTAGGAGGTGTCAATTGTGAGATAATCCCACATTCCTTAAGATAGACAAGGAACTCAGTACTAAGATACTCACCACCATGATCGGATCGAAGCATCTTAATGTTCCTGCCCAACTGATTCCCCACTTATTTCTTAAACTCTTTGAATTTTTCAAAGGTTTCTAACTTATGCTTGATTAGGTAGACATATCCATATCTATTAAAATCATCAGTAAAAGTCACATAGAACCAATTAGCATCTTCTGTGGCAGTTCTGAAGGATCCACACACATGCGTGTGTATGAGGTCCAACAAACCTTCACCCCTAGCAAGATTCACAACTATCATCTGACTTTACGTCAAATGACTCCAAGACTCCATCCTTTTGGAGTTGGCCTATGCGTTTCTTGCTTACATGTCCAAGACGATAATGCCATAAAGATGCTTTATCTAAGATAGTGGAAGAGTCAATATACAATACATTATTTCCTAAATTATCTACAACAGATAGAGTTTCATACACGCCATCACAAGGTAATGCTTTAAAACAAAGAACATTATTAAAGAAAGCATCAATACTACCATTATTATTATCAAAATAAAAGGTAAAACCTTGTTTATACAATGCATGAAAGGAAATAACATTTCTTGCCATTCTAGTGAATAATAACACTTATTCAAATCTAATGTAAACCCACTATTTAGCACTAATGAATAAACTCCTATCTTGGTCACAGGTGAAGCTTTGCCGTTTCTCATGATCAAGTTTATCTTTCCCTGCTCCACATTATCACTTCTTCTTAGTCCCTGAAACTCACAACATATGTGAATACTACAACCTGTGTCAAGGACCCAAGACTTAGAATGAGGTGGGTTATTAGACAGTATAGTGTATATACCTGCATGGTTGGGTTTTACTTTCCCATCCTTCAAATCTTATTGGTACTTTGAGCAGTTTCGCTTCCAGTGTGACTTTTCATGGCAATAGAAGCATTCAGCCTCATTAGGGTTAGCAGAAGTAGTGACAAAACCTTTCTTGGTTTTGCTTGAAGAGGAGCCTTCAAGGGTCTTACCCTTGGAAGGGTTCTTTCTCTTCTTCCCTTTGCCATGCACGATTGCCAAGACATTGGCCATAGATGGAGTAGGAGTAGGAGTAGTAACAACCGACTTACCCTTTAGACCACTTTCGGCGGTCTTCAAGAGTCCTTGAAGTTTGCTGAAGGTGACTTCTTCCTTGTTCATGTCATATGTCATGCGAAATTGATCATAACACGATGGTAAGGAGTGCAAAATGATGTCTATTGCTAACTCCTCGAGGAAGTTCACATTCAGCTTCAGTAAATGGTCCACATACCTTTGCATTTTCTGCA
This sequence comes from Lactuca sativa, assembly GCF_002870075.4. Classification (NCBI taxonomy): domain Eukaryota; kingdom Viridiplantae; phylum Streptophyta; class Magnoliopsida; order Asterales; family Asteraceae; genus Lactuca; species Lactuca sativa. Next base: position 300,894,951 of record NC_056626.2, read on the forward strand.
TGTGGCCCGTGATGGGTTCACCATCCTTCATTTGGGTTGTTATCATGGAGGAGATTATTTCATATCGCTCTTGACGAGCACTTTGATGGTAGCGGTCCATCAAGTCCTGGTGCATCTCAAAAGGATAATAGTCCTCAGAGGACTTTTGGAGCTCGTTTGTCATGGTGGCCATCGTGATGCATGCCACTTTTGTAGCATCTCTTTCATGTACCACATATTCAGCAAGCTCTTCAGGAGTAGCAGTTGGCTCGGGTACCTTTAACTCCTTGTCGAGAACATATTCTTTGTTCTGATATCGAGTGACCGTCCTGATGTTTCTGATCCAATCAGTAAAGTTTGATCCACCAAAGATGACTCTCCCACAAAGATTCATGAGAGAGAAGGAGCTAGTAGGGTTAGATCCAGAAGCGTTGTTATTGGAAGACATCTGAAAGGAAGAAGGAATAGATTGGATTAGATTTAGACATAGTCCTTAATAAAGCACCCAAATGTAATATTAAGGCTATGACCCAACACAATATTTTAGAACTTAGAAGAAGGATGTCGTAATCTAAGCTATAAGATATTTGAAGGTAGGTGAATGACGATTCACCAATTTCCACCATGAAAAATGAAATTTTAAAATTGGGTTTTAATTGGTTTAGAAACTCTTAGATTCTTTGAGATTCATTGAACTTTTTTCAATGGCATGTTTCAATCTCGAGTGTGCCCTTCAAGTTTTGTGACTAGGATGTCGAGGATCACAAAACAAGGTGAGAAGTAACCATGCAAATTACTTGGTACTCTTAGTGTATTACCCCTCAATCGATGTGCCGGTTAACCACACACACTCCATCGATACTATGATAAACATTAAGTCACCCTTTACCTACCTTGTTAAGTTCAAGTTAGTGTGCCGGTTCACCACACACGCTCCACTAACAACTTAAACAAAGTGTAAAGTGTAATTTCATGGATTAGCACCTTATTCACATTTTCCTAAAATGACTAAGATTGGGAATTCAATAAAGTTTAGTTACTTTAGTATTATCATTATACTTTTAATGACAATTTATAAGTCCTTGTCCTACCCATTCGGCTAACGACCCTCCACCGATCAAGGAAGCGGTGGGTGTGAGTGGACACCCATTAAGTTGCCATTTTATAGGCAACAACCTTATACCCCCCTTATAGACCGGCTTCGTGAATGAGGCATACTAGTGGTAAGACGACTTTGATCTTATACATATATATATTATTAACTTATAATATTATAAAGTATAAGGGTTGAATTTTAACTTTTTAAAATTCTAAGGATTGGAACTAAAGTTTTTAATCATGACTTTACTTGTTCTAAAACTTGAGGGCAAGTTTTGTAAACTTTCAAAACTTTTCATTTCTTATAACTTATGAATTTAATTGAGTATTAAAATGAAGACTTTTCATTTTTCTAACTCTTGTGTTCTTTTAATGGTTTTAATTCAAGTGTGACTCTTGGTTTTCCATAACTTGAGGACAAGTTACGGACTCCATTAAAACACATTATGATCAAGAATTAAACTACCAAGTAGGTTACAAACAATTCCTATGATCATCTAATCTTCATAAGTTGAAGAATATGAATATGAACATTTTAAGAATTGTAAATTACTCAGAAAACTTGTAATTTTTTATTATGGCCATTGTAAATGGATTAGCATAAACATTACACCATATAAAACAAGTTTTATAACACCAAAACAGTTTAGGGTAATGTTCTAGTCCATTTCCAGTAGCAAAAGTCGAAAATCTGCATTCTTAGGCTCCTACTCGTCGAGTACACGAACCTACTCAGCGAGTAGGATAAATTTACACATGAACTCGGCAAGTCCCCCAATGGAATCGGCGAGTTCAGTAGGCAGAAAATAAAAAATCGACTTTTTCCAATATTTTGCATCAAGTATCAAAACAAACAAGCCTAGGCTCTGATACCACTGATGGGTTTTGAGCATTCTAACAATCCTATGGTGTACATGCAACCCTAGAAACCTTGGATCTATGTTTGACTAAGATACATGCAAATAATTATTTTTCCAAGGTTCTTATCCTATCTAGCATGGCATGGGAAACTTGAATGAAATAAAGCTAGTAGAATTACTTACCTTGTAGTTGTAGTTGATTGCATGGAGTTTTAGAGGCTAGCACCAATAGTGTGGATGCCTCAAATGGAAATCACAAATCACCACAAACTTTGAAACCTTGAGAGAATAGTCAGAACTATCTTGAAATCGGCCCTCTTACTTTACTCACCATAACTAGTGTGATTTCAAGAACCAAACCCTCATTTATATAGTGTGGTGGATTAGGGTTACATCCATGTAAACCCTAATACCCATGTCTCTTGATTTCCATGAGATCCATGGGTAAAAGCTCCATGGAGTATCCATGAACTTTCCATGCAAGCCTAGCCCATTCCAAATAAGCATTAGCCCACACTATATAAATATAAGAGCCCATATTTAATTAGTAATACTTTTGATCTCTAAATTAATCCTAGATTAATTATAGATCAATACTAATTAAATAATATGATTTTATATTAATATATTAGAACTTATAATATATTAATAAATCATAACTTATACTATTCTCAAAAGATTATCCATAAATTGTTCGGGTGAAGTGCAACCCAAATGGACCATGCCGGGTCGGGTTTCAGTAAATATGGTTGTGTTTATAAGATTAAGCATAATTCTAGTACTTTGAAAATATTCAAAGAGTATCAGAACAAATAACAAGAATCTATTACGAAGAAAGACAAAAGATTATCTAACATAAGAAGAAAGGAAAATACTTTAGTATCATGTTTTGTGATCATCCTCGTCATTGTGGATTTATATCACAATTGATCCTCAAAAAACATCTTAGCACATTTTTATGACTAAGAAAAGGAATCATATTTTTTTGAAAAATAGTTCAATCAAGAGATTATTCATACTTCAATCTAAATCAAGTTTTAGAGTCATACTCTAGTAACTACAAATCGTATCTCGAAACTCATTTAAAAATAAGAAGGTTGAACAAACACCACAAAATATGTGGAGTAGAAATGGTTTTCTTACGCTAACACATATATAATTGGTGTTATGATGTTATTGTTAATCACAAAACAAAGGATAAGATGAGACGTATTCTATGAATTGTTTTTCTTATCGGGAATCTACACAAACTTTTGAATATTTTTTGTTGCTTGAGAGAAAAAATCATATGTCAAGAAGTCTATCGGAGTCGTATTGGACTTGAGAGTTTACAGAGTCAACCGAAAATCAGGCTTTTAGTTATCACTAGCACGCAACCTGAGGTTGATGACCTATCATGTTTGGTTGACACATTCTTAATTTTGTGCACCTTCCAGTTGAGTTGGCAATGCTTATGAATTCTATGTTTTTCATTTAACCACAAAAGCAACTCGCGTTGATCAGTGAAAGTACGCCAGTCAATATGGGTGAACTGCTTACCAACACTGAAGCACTGGTAGGACCTTGTGCTACCAGAGGAAAAGAAATTTAGAATAAGCGAAGTTCAGTCCATGGAAGGAAAGATAAATTTCAATTTGGTTTGGTCCTAAACCATGTCTTATGATAGGATGGAAATGATAGATTCACATGGATGGGAACGTATGCACCATAAAATCTAGGTAGGAAAGTTTTTTTTTACCTAATTTATGAGAATGATTATTAGAAAACACTTTTGCTAGTAGATTTTAAAGGAACTGATAAAGATTAGTATGAATATTGCTTGTATCCAATGAAGGCGTATAAGCTTAAGAAGTCTAGTTGGAGACTTATCAGTGCATCACATAATAGAAATTTGTACTTCAATAAGAAAAGTGAAGACTATTGATTTCTAGAAGTCCAGTTGACTTCTGGGTAGATATTAGAGCTAGTGGGAGCATAACAGTAATGCCACTATTGCATGTTAACAATACTATTGGTAGGGAACAAAGTTCTCAATTATCAAACTTCAAAGTTTAGGAATTAATTCGCTATAGTAAACTTAAGGGAGAGGGCACTCATAATTTGTTTTGAATAAAAGAGTGTTCCTTGAATTTGAACCTTCATTACAGATTCAGCCCTAGAAGTATATGCGAAACTGACACTTTTTACCCACTTTCGCATTTTTTCTAAAGTTTCGCATTTGAAGCTGATTTTTCGCAATTGGTCCCTGCAGTACTTGCGAAAATAGCTGTTCGTACCCATTTTTCGAAATTCTTGCAACCCTCACCCAAAAGTCAAAAATTTCAAAACTCGTGAAAAAATTTCTCAGCTTTTCGTGATTGTTTTTGTTGCAAGACTTTTTGTGGCATATGAACAATGTGTGTTCATTTTCATATCCAGAATGTCAAAGATTTGAAGACATCGGTGTATTTTTGGATTTTCTCGGATTGAAGAGTTTTATTTTGATCACACATCGAGATGGAGTTTCATAGGTTTTATTCCTCAAGCGTTTCTCATACCCTTGTGGATTTTATAATCATCTATTGATTATAAAAAGGGGAGAAATTTGAAATAGATATTCGAAGATTATTGGATATTCTTTTTCAAAGCAGATTTGAAGATCAGTGTTATTTCAAGGGGAGTTGGTCTTGATCGTTTGGAGCTCATTTGGATATTGAAGACGGGACATCCAATCCTAACTTTGAGGGGGAGAATGTTTGGGTGAAAAGTTCTCCTTGGATGTGGCTTACCGTCTTAGATTGTGTTATGGGTTTAGCCTTTCTTATAAATAGGAAGCGAGTGCCTCCCATTTAATGTAAGAACACATTTGAGAGATTAGTTTAGTGAAAGAATTATTACACTTTCGTATTAATCATCATAACTAGGTCTATTCACTAATGAAATATCTTATCTTAAGAATTTTGTCCAGATAGGTTGTATTAACAAAAATCATCGACCTACCTATTACTACTCATTTTGGAGTTTAGATATTTATGCTTAGTTACTCTTTCGTAGTAGATGTACTATATTTCTTTTAACCAATTTAAGAAACCGATGACATCTTGGTTATATACAAATACAACATAAGGTTCCTTTTCCAAACCTTAATGAGATGATGGTTCTTTCAAAAAAAAAAATTTGAAACGTCAAAAAATTTCAACCAATTAAAAAGTTTCAAAACAACCCTTGATTAATAAAAGTGTTTACAAATTTAGTGTTCTTTAAAACATTATTTAAAAATTAGTGCCTCCCAAGATCAATGACAGAAAAATCAGGATGTGTACGATCACGCCTTTACCTTTCCATGATTTTCTGAAAACACCTGAAACCATAACAAAAAACTGTAAGCACAAAGCTTAGTGAGTTCCCCCAAAGTACCAACACACAAATGAATAACATATACACATAACAACATGTAATGGGTCCACAACTAATAGAATGGATTACCCCTGAGCCCATAGTATGAGTTTAGCTTGACTAACGGGCCCACAACTCATAGATAGCCTACTCTTGAGCCCACAACATATATATGGCGTGGCCGTAGGGTCCACAACTTATGTCTGGCTTGCTCCAATGTAGTTACTCCTCGGTCAATTTTTAGCCTTCAATACGAGTCTGACATAGCAATCAGGTGCTTAATTCATATCTGGAATGCTACTAAGCCCGCATTCTGATTTTAGCATGCCCTACCCGGCCCTCATCTCATATCTGGAATGCTCCGGGGTTTGTTGGTGACAACACGAAGCAGTACAACCTCAACCCATCATAATATGCCGTCAGATAACAACCATATACAGATAATTATGCCGACAAAATAACATGTAGTCCTATTGATCTACCAGACTAGCATATCAAGACTAGCATGCATATCCATTCCCTACTCATCATATCAACAATATCAGGTTATCCAACCAATGGGTCAACCTTGGTGCCTTCAACCCAAAAGTATAGTGACAAAAACTCACCTCGAAATAACAGCCAATTAGCAATTGGGTTTCATTCTAATACCCACCATCCATACTTGGGGTAAAATGACCATTTTATCCCTAACCCAACATTAACCAAAACTGAGGCCCAATTTCATTAACTAAAAGGTCCAAAACTAGAAGATCCACAAAAGACCCACTAGTGGCCCAATTTTCAAAATTGGGCACAACCTCTTATGAGTCTTATACTAAGCCCATAATTTATTTTATTACAATTCAGGTTACCTCAAGTACCCCCTTAGGATAACATGGTTAAAGATAAAAGTCAAAAACTCAATGTCAACGGTCCGAGTAGACCTAACTCACTGAGTTGTTCCTTCAACTCGCCGTGTTTTTTCCATTTAACTTCAAAGTTGGGAAAAACCGATCCAACTCGCCGAGTTTATCAAGAAACTCACTGAATCCACTCAAAACCCAAAATATTAATACAATAAGCACTTAATCTATAAGGGGATGACCCCAAAACCTAGATCTAACTTCCTTGAGATGGAAAACTACATAAAGTTGCCAACTTTACGTTTATGCATGTCTAAATGAAGCTCTTAATCTTAAAATGGACTTAAGAATTGACTTAATGCATGCATGACACCAAAATCTTCATAAAGCTTGCAACTTTAAGCCAAATGAGGCCACAAAATGGCCAGATCTAAAACTACAACCCATGAAACACTCAAATCCTTGGACAATCATCAGAGTCCCATAATCAAGATAAAACCCCGAAAGAAGAGATTTAATCAATCAAGGAGCAACATACAAGCTTTATACATAAAAGAGACTGCAATAAGTGGGGAAGTTCTAGATCTAAAGCCTTTCCACCTAGCTAGACATCTTCACTTCAAAGCTCCTTCTAAAGAGTATCAAAAATCAACACTCAAAGCTCTCCACAAGCTCAAACACTGATCAATGGAAGATGATACTCGAATTTAATGTTTCTGGATAGAGGAGACTGGTAAGGAGGCCAGCCAACAGACTTAAGCTTTTTAAATAGGGTGCAACACCCTAAAATTAGGGTTTCCTTCCCAGCTGCCAACTCGCCGAGTTGCTTCATTAAATCACGCGACCAAAACATTCATCAACACGCCGAGTTGAGCCTACCCAACTTGCTGAGTTCGACTGGAAAATCATAATAAAATTAATTTGTATACCTGGAAGTCGGGATGTTACAACTCTCCCCCACTTAAATTAGATTTCCTCCTCGAAATTGCTCCTTCCTAACACTCAGACCTTACCAACATCCCAAGGAGCGCAACTGTAAATTCTTCACATAAAACGAAGTTCCTAAAACTATCAAAACAAAACAGAAACTGCCAACATGAAGAAGAACAACCCATAATCCCATGCAATGACCCAACCTTATATATCTGAACATGGGTAATGAATAGGTCTAACTCCCTAACATACCTCCCAAACTGAACCAATTGCTAAAACCATGACACTTAACCATCGAAATACCTATTTAGCCTTTGATGATAACAATTCCATAAACACAATGAGGTACAAAATATAGACTTCTTCAACTGTCGGGTCGATACATTGCTGCTAAGAGCTCGAAACCTCATCACCTACCCTTCATTCACATGGTGGGACCATCCTAGAGCACATACACATAAGCTAAATATTGAACCCTCCAACTGATGCCTTTGACACACAAATTCCTTAACCCCACTCCGTTCTGGATACAGACTTTGCACAAGCCTACTCCAGATTCTCAACACGTGTTTCCACCAAAACCCTGCTCGAAAATGGCTACCCATGATACCTTCTCATGAACCCTTCCCTGAAAGTAATGAATATCCATTTGAATCTACCCCCAGTCCCTAGCTGGGCCACTACCAGAACCAAGTAGAATGATTCTCGAAACACACCGACCGTGAACTTAAACCCAAACGAAACCATATGATGAACCAAAATTTTAACAACCTTTGACTTTTTGTTGTGCCATTACCAACCACTTCTTCGACGAGCAACAAAACTCAAACCATGAACTGATGTGCTACATCGAACCTTTACCCGCTCAGGTGCACCCCCACCTGGGCATCCAATCGAGACAATCACCCAGAAGTTTATGACTTACGAATACATAAACAATTTCCAACTTGAGAATCACAAATCTAATACCAGCTTGCGAACAGTTGGAATTATAATGCATACAACCTGTCAAGACTTTCTTATGCCAGACTGATAATTCCCTCAATCCTTACTGCTTCCATTATTGTACTAACAGATTTCCGACTCGCTCGACCCCTATCAACGCGTCAACACCGAATGCACTACAAGCAGAATAAATGAACCATCATGATCACTAGGCCCACATCCTATGACTGGAAAACCCCTACAAGGTCCTCAGCAAAGGTCTAGATTACCTCTAAGCCAACAACATGAGCTAGTATGCCCTCCCTGGCCCTCAGTCCATGTCTGGAATGGTCTCGATAACCTACCAACACTATCGTCATCGCATCATTCTCCCAACACTAAGAGCCTGAATATACCCACCTCATTACATTACCTTTAAGGGACCTAATCAACTCCCTTACAATGCCAACTGAGCACCCAAAAATAGCTACCATGAAATACCTTACGAAACATGGGCGCACACGACCTAAGAATAAGATAACGGTCGCACTCTTGGTCCAATTCGAAGACAATAACCCAAAAAGTACCATGCACATATGTTTAGGCAAGTGCTCCAACACCCTCTTGCCCAACTCACAAGGAGCACCCCCATACATATAATTAAGAAACCCATAATCTCATCTGAAGAGAAAAGAAACACCAAAGACAATCAAATGGCCACCTTAATCAAAATAGAAAACATCCTCATGGTCAGTTAAACAAGACCCGATACTTGTTTGAGATTGAATAGATTCTATCACTACACCACTAGCTCGAGAAGTCCTCCAAGATGATCCTATAAGTTACTAAAAACTGAGTCCACTACAAATCAAAATTCCACTTCACCATTGAGTGTAAACATACAAGGGACCAAGGGAACATAACATACTACACTAGAGGATAGGAGACACATTTCTGTTGGATTAATGTCTAAGTCCATAACTATATTTGGTAAGACTTGACCCGACCCGGCATGGTCCATTTGGGTTGCATACCATCATGCACTTGAATGAGAGAAATAAGACACTTATGGTTATTAATATATTATAAGTTTTAGTATATTAATAATAAGAATAATAAGATTATTTAATTAGTATTGATCAAGAATTAATCTAGGATTAATTAAGTGATCAAAAGAAGACTAATTAAATATGTGGGTTGATTGTGTAAATCATCCATACTTGTATAGTGGGCTAATGCTCCATGGATAATCAAGTTGGGCTAAAACCCATAGGATGGTCCATGGATGCTCCATGGTGTATTTGTACCCATGGATCCAAGGAAATGGAAAGCCATGACAATTAAGAGTTTACCCTAATTGTGTAACTATATAAGCATCTTATTATTGAGGAAAAATCGGCCACTAGAGATAGTGAAGAAAGGGCTAGCCGATTTTGAAGAGTGTAGAATTCTCTCAAATCATTCCAAGTGTTTTGATGATTGTGATTCCATTTGAGGTGTCACACTTGGGGCACTAGGCACTCAAGCTTCATGAAGACTTTCTACATCAAAGAGGTATGTATTCTATCTTGCTATAGTCATTGTTTCGTATGCTAGATTAGGATAATACCTTGGAAGTTCTTATTTGCATGTATAATAGAGAAAACATAGATCCAAGGTATTTAGGGTTGCATGTACACATAGGAGTGTTAGAATGCTCAAAACCCAACAGTGGTATCAGAGCCACGGGTTGTTTTCTGTTATATTGATGCAAATATTTTATTTTCAAAGTTGAAAAAAAAACATGAAGTTTGTCAAATTTTAAGATAATTACTTGTTCTTGTGAAAAACTAATTATTTGTAAAATTTGAATAATTTGCTTTATGAGTTGAATTAGGTCAACTTTAATAAAAGATAAAATAATATGATTATTTTATTAGTTTTAAAAGTTTGATCTAAAGAGTTTTATTTTTTTTTTGAAACCTCCATAAGTTATGGATATGAAAAGGTTTTTAAAAAAAATTGATTCAAAGTTCTATGGAGTTACAAAAAATTTGGTGTTAATGTTTTAAAGGATTCCATAACTTAAGAATAAGTTATGGATCACCAAAAGTTTTTTGTGTTACCTTATTTTATGAGTGAATTTAGATTAATGAATAAAATTATGTGATAGTTGGTTTTAATCCAAATTAATCTAAAAGAAGTTCATAAAATGTGTTTATGTAACTTATAAGTCACATTTATGAATCTTAAAACTCATAAAAGTTGGCAAAGGTTACAAAAATGAAGAGTCTAGTTCTAATTAAATGGTTTTATGACTCCATAACTTGTCCTCAAGTTATGGAGGACCAAGAGTCTCTTCATTTAATAAAATAAAATAAAATAAAAAAAAGTGTAACCTTAATTAATTCCATAAGTTATAAAATAAAGAAAAGTTAATTCTTTTATTAGTTTAAAGTCTTCCATAACTTGTCCTCAAGTTATGGAACTTGAAGAGTTTTTGGATTAAAACTACTTTAAACACATAAGTTATGGAATTAATTAGTTTTAAATAGTTTCAAAACTTGCCCTCAAGTTTTGGAATTTGTAAAGTTTTCACTTATGAATACTTTAATTCCAAGTTAGCCCTTAGAATTTTAAAAGTTAAAATTCAACCCTTATACTTTATAATATTATAAGTTAATAATATATATATATGTATAAGAGTAAAGTCAGTCTTACCGCTAGTACGCCTCATTCACGAAGCCGGTCTATAAGGTGGGTATAAGGTTGTTGCCTATAAAATGGCAACTTAATGGGTGTCCACTCTCACCCACCGCTTGCTTGACTGGTGGAGGGTCGTTAGCCGAACGGGTTTGACAGGACTAGAATTCTCCCTTCATTAAAAGTATTAATGATAATACTAAGTAACTAAACTCTTAATAATACCCAATCTTAGTTACTTAGGAAAAATGTGAATAAGGTGCTAACCCATGAAATTACACTTTACACTTTGTCTAAGTCGTTAGTGGAGCGTGTGTGGTTAACCGGCACACTAACTTGGACTTAACAAGGTAGGTAAAGGGTGACTTAATATTTATCATAGTATCGATGGAGCGTGTGTGGTTAACCGGCACATCGATTGAGGGGTAATTTATTAAGGGTACCAAGTGATTTGCATGGTTACTTCACACCTTGTTTTGTGATCCTCGGCATCCCAGTCACAAAACCTGAAGGGCACACTCGAGATTGAAACATGCCTTTGAAAAGTTCAATGAATCTCAAAGATCTAGGAGTTTCAAAACCAATTAAAACCTAATAATACATTTCGTTTATCTTGGTGGAAATTGGTGAATCGTCATTCACCTACCTTCAAATATTTTATAGCTTGGATTACGACATACCTCTTCTAAGTTATAAAATAGTTTGTTGGGTCCTAGCCTTAATATTTCATATTGGGTGTCATATTAAGGACTTTAAATCAACTATCTTGAATATCTCCCAAAAGATATCTGGTTTAGACACCTATGATCTTCCCAAATCTCTTGAAACAAGGTTTCCTAATGAAGATGATGTCCCATGGATATCATACTTCTTCACCTCTTCAAATTATTCTCCCTAACCCACAAGTTCTTGAAAAGTTTAAGGTCACTCAGGCCCTATTGGCAAGGCAAGGTCTAGGTGTGGTCACATATTGGAGATGTAGTCACATATTGACAAGCCGGGAGAGTTGGGTGTCAAAGTCTTGAGAAAGTTGGTGGTTCAACTACTTTCTAAGTCACATAGTGAGTTCTTTTGGAACACCTATGAAAAAGACTATGACAAGACCCTTAATGATCTTGTCTATTTGTTAAGATCAACTTCCTAAAACTTTATGGACATTGACAATGATGACATTGGATATCCAGTAAAGCATTCTCTTCCCAATGGAAAGGGATCGACTATAGTCAACTCGGTTGACCAAATGGTAAAGAGAAAAGCTAAGTCTGTGATAGTCCTGTGTACCATTATCAAAGGGTCCATATGTTTGTATTGCCAAAGAAAGGGCATTGGTTGCGAAGCTGCCAAATTTACCTAAGGATGTTAAAGTCAATAAGTTTGACTCTACTTCAGGTAAATTCCACTATCTAACTCTGTTAAGTTTCTATTCTGAGATTCTTGATACATGATGTGACTGGGTCACATGGCGATGTTTTAAGAATCAAAGGAAAAAAAGTGAAGAAACTTAAAGAAAGAATATGCTGAATCTGATCGCGTAGATGGATTTCTATCGCATAGTTTGAAAAATCGGATTCTTGAGCTACTTCTTAGGAGTTATGAGATATTGCCTAGGAATAGATAACAACAAGTTCTCATATGGATTGTAAGGATAAGTTTTTTCCGCAAAGTTTTAAAATAAAAGAGAATTTTTTTGATTTTATTTATTTTAAAATATCCTTACAATGGCATTTGAGGAAAAATTGTTGCTTATATAATTCCGTTAAGAGCAAGAGTGGAAATATGAAATTGATTCTCTCATTTGTGGTAATGTCTAAATTTACCAAATTAAGGAAAGATTCTCATCACCCAAGTTTCAATTGGACCGGAACTTGGAATCATGCAAGTTGTATAGCATGATGAATGAGAACTTTCAAGTTTTGGAAAATTAAGACTAATTACTTGTTCACATGGATGTGTGAATCAAGTAAAGGACTAAGGGATCGAGTACACATTCTTGTGCACTGGTCAAGTCCACCACAAAAAGTTTGATAAGACTATTCGTCATGATTTACTTAAGTTCAGTAAATATGATTATACTTACAAGCTTAAGTGTAACTCTGAGACATTGGAAAAGGTTCCAATGTAAGGCAGAGCGAATAAGAAGAATCAATTTAAGGCAGAAGGATAAAAGTTTCTCAAATCTGAAAAGATGGAAGAGTACTTAGTATCAGTTTTGTGATCATCTTAATGATGAGTCATACTTCGCTCCAATACAAGTCTTAGAGTCATACTCCAAGATTGTCATTTGAGTGACATGTCTTAAAGAAGGTTTAAAACACTTGTCAAATGTAAGAGTAAAAGTTTTCTACTCTTATACATTTGAAATTGGTAAGTTGTGATGTTTTGGATAAAACAAAGACCAACTTAGGCCAATTGGATAAAGTGTTTTTCTTGATTAGAATCCGCACTATCTCTTGGATGTTTGACAAGGGAGTCTTATATGTCAAGAGGACAGTGGGAGTCTTAAAGGTCTTGAAAGTCTCAAGAACTAATCAAGAATAGAACCTAAAGTTCTTCACTAGCACACAACTTGAGGTTCATAACCTATCGTGTTGACATATTCTGTGCCCATTCCAGTTAAAGTTGGTTTTGCATATGAGTTCTTAGAGTTCTCAATTTGTTGCACAACAACTTGGAAGCAATGGTAGGCCCTTGAGCTGCCAGGTGGAAAGAAATTAAGATTGAGTTCAGTCCATATGAGTTTGGATTTGTCATTATCCTTTTCTTGTGACTATGATTTTGACAATTCACATGGATAAGAACACATACACCATTAAATCTAAGTGTCATAAGGTTTCTCTCTGATTCATGAAAATGATGGTGAGGAAACACTTTCACTAAGTAGATTTTAGCTAGATAGCAATTGTGATATTTGCATTCTCAAAGTCGTTAGTGGAGCGTGTGTGGTTTACCGGCACACTAACCTGGACTTGTGAGAAGTGGCAAAAAGGTCTAAACATTATGATTACGGCATCCCTCTTCATAATTGTTTAGATACACAAGTGTGCTATCTAAGGGAAGGTGTATGATTTTGATACAGCTTTATCAAAACAATCTAGCATCAGAAATCTGAACTTTGGTAAGAAAGTCAACGAAGTATTGATTTCTAGAAGTCCAGCTGATTTCTGAGTACATGTCAAAGCTAGTGGGAGCATAAGTGTTATGCTATTAATCATCATGTTAGTGGGAGCATGATAATTATGATAAGTATTGCAAGTTAGCAATGTTAATTATAGAAAACAAAAGTTTCAATTGGGAAAGAGTTGTTTTGCTATAATTAAGGGAGAGGAAATTATACTTCATATCAAATCTATAAGGTTTAGATTTGAGGTTTTAATCATTTAGTCAAGGAAATATATGAATTTCATGTTGGAATGGCTCAACATAAGGAAATTCTGTATATGGGTCCATTATTTGCGTTCTAAAATTCGATTATGATTACGGCACCCCTTTTCATAATCTGAATTATGAGAACTTGGCAAATTGAAATGGAAATGTTATAGCAAAAGACTGGTTTAGTCTTTATGTGAGACATCATGAATCGTGTCCCATATGCTTCGGATATAGGATCGATTACATGTGCTATAATCATCCGTTCTAAAATTTTCCAAATGCCTGGGGCATTAAGAAGGGAAGAGGTTTAGAACTGGATATAACTAAAAGGATTAAACAATTGTCGAGGACAATCTAAGGTTTACCAAAGATTGGTTGCTCAAGGACAGTTGGAAGTATAGTGATAATTCTGGAAGGACCATATTGACATAATCTGTAAGGAGGCAACTCTTGTTCAGAAGTGATAGTCAAAATGGAATCTGGAAATGTTTCAAAGTTAGAATTTTCAATCTGTTTAAGATTAGGAAACTTAATGCAAGAAGGATGTTTCCAAGGAGCTGATCTCCTTTGGAATACTCTGTAATGATTGTTGTCAAGTCTTTCTGACTTTGTGCATAATCGTTACAAGAGGATCAATGCATATAAGTTTAGAATTCTCGCATGAATTTGGAATTCTCGCATTTGCAGTAAGGATTTGGGAGTGTGAAAAGAGAATCATTGAAGTTATGTTCAATTGATCTAGTTCACAAAGTAAAGATCATAGACAAACATAGTATGCATACTTGGTGTGTGGCATGACTAGTGTTTAAGAAATCATAGTGTACATGCTTGGAGCATGGGACAACTATTGTTTTAAATTCAAGAATAAAGTTGATAGCTGAAACAGTATACAATGAATAATGTGTAATCATATGGTGATAAATAAAAGGTGTTTTATTTATGTTCAAAGGGTTGATACCATATTGGATTCAATTATTATTGTGTTTTATTTTGCATGTTTTGACTTCCCGAATAAACTGGGTTATTCTTCTGGAATGACTAAGTTATTCAAACCATCCACAGTCGGTCATATGTTGGAAGTAGATATGAATTAAGACTGTCATGATGGGTTGTAGAGGTCTAAGGTGTTGGACAAGGCTACAACAATCATGAGTGCTCATAAGTTCTGAGTATTGGATTCAACCCGCGCTCATTGGAATCACTTCATGGATTTTATCACGAGTGATCATGAGACGATAATATCTTATATTCTTCAAACCTAGAGATATGAGTTGTTACTATGAGTTGATAGTACATTGATAGCACGAAAACGCATTTGGTAACTCGGTGCTATAAAACGTGCCTTTGTGTATGATTCAACAAGTAGTAGAACAAGCCATATGAGTCGAAGTTTATCCGTTCCTTTTACCTTCGGGATAAAAGCGATATATGTGGGCCCCTCGATGATTTGATGATGACAAATGGAAGTGCTCGGCCGGGCCAGGACTGATTTGATTTGTTCAATTAGTCAGTCGTCATAAATCGGAAATTGGGAAACAACAAATGGACAAAGAGAATGATTATAATCCATGTCTCAGTCCATATGATATCTAGAATGGAGGAATATATGATCCCTTATCTAATGGACAAGTCACTGACAAAGGTCAGAGTTCATCTACAAGGTCAGAGTTCGACAGAAGCTTTTGAGAGCTACGATTGCCGGTTGGTTCCTGAAGTCATATGCAATAATAGTTTTAGACTTATCCAAGTGGGAGACTGTTGGATTAATGTCTAAGTCCATAACTATATTTGGTAAGACTTGACCCGACCCGGCATGGTCCATTTGGGTTGCATACCATCATGCACTTGAATGAGAGAAATAAGACACTTATGGTTATTAATATATTATAAGTTCTAGTATATTAATAATAAGAATAATAAGATTATTTAATTAGTATTGATCAAGAATTAATCTAGGATTAATTAAGTGATCAAAAGAAGACTAATTAAATATGTGGGTTGATTGTGTAAATCATCCATACTTGTATAGTGGGCTAATGCTCCATGGATAATCAAGTTGGGCTAAAACCCATAGGATGGTCCATGGATGCTCCATGGTGTATTTGTACCCATGGATCCAAGGAAATGGAAAGCCATGACAATTAAGAGTTTACCCTAATTGTGTAACTATATAAGCATCTTATTATTGAGGAAAAATCGGCCACTAGAGATAGTGAAGAAAGGGCTAGCCGATTTTGAAGAGTGTAGAATTCTCTCAAATCATTCCAAGTGTTTTGATGATTGTGATTCCATTTGAGGTGTCACACTTGGGGCACTAGGCACTCAAGCTTCATGAAGACTTTCTACATCAAAGAGGTATGTATTCTATCTTGCTATAGTCATTGTTTTGTATGCTAGATTAGGATAATACCTTGGAAGTTCTTATTTGCATGTATAATAGAGAAAACATAGATCCAAGGTATTTAGGGTTGCATGTACACTTAGGAGTGTTAGAATGCTCAAAACCCAACAATTTCTTGATCTTTAACTATCACCACATGAATCCTTCGTAGAATTCATGTTGAATGACAAATGCAATGATCAATGGTCTAGAACACCTTGACGCCTAAACTAGAGGACTACAAACCCAGTTGGAGCTAAACATACCCACTTCTAGAAAGGGTTCACCGATCAACATTTTCCCAACTAATATTGATAGTAGTAATCCGAAAAACAAACTGACATGTTCCTCAATGAATGACACTCAACCTGAGAATCCCAATTCTCCCTGGTCAGGCGAGGATGAGTTTTCTTTTTTTGCCGCCCAGTGGTAATGACGATGTGGGTTGAGTGGTTCAGACCTGGATGAGTATGTTTGTTGAAGGTCTCAAAGATTTGGCTAAAGGTCGTGCGTCGGGCCTCAAGACACAAGGAGAACATGTTAGATTAGGTGTCCAAGCCCATAACTATAATTGGTATATACTTGACCCAATAATAGCATGGTGCATTTAGGTTGTAACACTCTAGAACAATTTGATAGGATGGATGTTTGAGGAAGAGGTTATTGTGATTTGTTAATGTATTATAAGTATAATATATTAATTGAGAAATCACATTATTTAATTAGTATTGATCAATAATTAATTTGGTATAAATTTAGTGATCTAAAGAAACTGATTAAAGTTATAGGGATTGATTAGGTAAATAAAAAATACTTCTAGTTGGACTCATGACTCATGTTGATTAGAGTTGGTCTAACCTATGTGAGAGTCCAAGAAGGTTTAACCCAAAAGGCCTATGAAATATGAAGAGTCATTAGGGTTTGCATGGTTGTAATCCTAAGCTATAAAAGAGTCCCTAATACCCTAAAATTGGCCCCCATGCATACTATAGTTGTAGCTAGCCGATTTTGATCTCCCAAACCTGTCACTCAAGTTTATTCTCTTGTTCTTGGTTTTGTTACAAGACATTTGAGGCAGGACACTTCTCGTGCAAGGCTACTAAAGGTCAAAGACAAGCAAGATAGTACACAAGGTAATCTTCTAACTGTTTTATGATTCAAATGTTACCTTGCATGCTAGTTTAGGCTTTATCCTTTTGAAAAACAATGTTGCATGTATAATTAGAGAAAACTTAGATCCAAAGCATTAGGATTGTATGTGCACCGTAGAAATGTTAGAGTAGATAAAAACCCATCAGTGGTATCAGAGCCATGTGTGTTTTCTATTATATTAATGCAAATGTTTAATTTTCAAAGTTGGAAAAATGACTTTTCTGGCCACTGTCTGATGAACTCAACGAGTCCATAAATGGACTCAACAAGTTGGATGAGTTTTTCTTTGAACTCGATGAGTCCAAAGACTGGCTCGACGATTTGGTTCATCAGATGGAAAAAATTTCGAGTTTTTGGCCTATTTTGGATTAGGATCATTACCACAAACTATTTTGGTTATAGAATTTGATTTTACTAATACGGTAATGTTTATTCCCATCCAAAAACATGACGTTTGTCAAATTTTAAGATAATTACTTGATTTTGTGAAAAAATAATTATTGGTAAAATTTGAAACTATCTTGAATATGAACGAGGTCAAATTGGTAAATGATAAATTATATGATAATTGGATTAGTTAAATTTGATCTCTGTGTTTCTTGAAGAGTTCCATAACTTTTCCTCAAGTTATGGAATATGAAAAGTCTATATTCATGAACCTATTAACTCTTGTAAGTTATAGAATTTAAGAGATCTTGAAACGTTTCATAACTTGTCCTCAAGTTTTGGAACTTGAAGAGTCTCATTTATGAAACTTTAATTCCAAACCCTAGAATTTTAAAAGTTTAAAATTCAACCCTTATACTATTATAATATTAAGAGTTTAATACTTATATATATATATATATATATATATATATATATATATATATATATGACAACTCAGACTTACCATTAGTAGGCCTCATTCATGAAGCCGGTTTATAAGGAGGTATATGGTCACTGTCTATAAGTTGGTGGTTTAATGGGTGCCACTCTCACCCACCGTTTTCTTGACAGGTAGATGGTCGTTAGTCGAACGAGAAGGATAGGACATTAACCTTCATTAATAAGTATAATGATATTATAAAGTAATTAAACTTTTTTAAAAAACATTCTCAATCTTAGTCACTTTAGGAAAAATGTGAAAATGGTGCTATTCCATGAAATTGCACTTTGCACCTTGTTAACTCGTTAGTGGAGCATGTGTGCTTAACCGACACACTAATTTGCGACTGACAATGTGTGGCAAAGGGTAGCTTGATGCTAATCATGGATCAATGGGGCGTCTATGGTTAACTGGCACACCTATTATGTGATTTGAAACATTAAGTGTACCAAGCTATTTTGCATGGTTATTCACACCTTGTTTGTGATCATCGGCATCCCAATCACAAACTTGAATGGCATAATAGATATTTAAACATGCCATTGAAAAGTTCAATGAATCTCAAAAGAATCTAGGAATTTCAATTCATTTAAAACTTAATAATAAAATTTTGTTTTTCATGGTGGAAATTGGTAAATCTTCATTTACGTACCTTCAAATTTTTTGCAATTGGATTATGGCATCCTTCTTCCGAATTGTGAAATATTGTGTTGGGTCCTATCCGTAATATTTCATTTGGGTACTATATTAAGGATCCTTATCTAATATAAACTTTGTCTTTCTTTTCAAATGTCTTCCAACACTGCTTCAAACTCAACTTCTTCTGGCTCTTTCTAACTCATGAACTTAAGTGGGAGGGTCATTTTAGATGGATTGAACTTCAATGATTGGATTCGAAACATTTGAATGGCCATTTGCTACGAGCACAAAGAATATCTTCTCGACAAAGAACTTAAGGAGATTAATGAATCTACCGCTACTATCGAACATATTGTTGAATACAAGGCCCATGAGAGGGACACGACTAAAGTGTCGTGTATTATGATTGCTACCATGACTGCTGAGCTTCAGAAATCCTATGATCACTTTTATCCTTATGAAATGCACCAAGACTTGATGTAAAGGTACCATAAAAGTGCTAGGAAAGAGGGTATGGAATCATAACCTCAATGATTACAACCAAAATGAAGGATGGAGAGTCCATCACGGTCCACTTGCAGAAGATGCAAAGATTTGTGGACCGCTTGCTGAAAATTGAATGTCAACTTCGATCAAGAGTTGGCCATAAATATTAGTCTACACTCTTTGCCTCCTTGTTATGATCAGTTTCGTATGACTTATCATATGAACAAGGAGGCAGTCACACTAAGAAAGTTTCAAGGCTTTTTAAGGACTGCTGAAAGTATTGTAAAAGGAAAATCCGTTGTTTCTACTACTACTACAACTGCCCCTGCCTTGGTAATTGGACATGGGAAGGGAAAGAAGAGGAAAGCTTCCTCAAAGAGCTACAAGGGAAAGTCCCATATTGGATCATCTTCTAGTGGGTTCAAAGGTGGTCCTGCTACACCCTACTTAAACCCAAAGGAAGCAGAGTGCTTCCGTTGTCATAAAAAAGGGCATTGGAAGCGACGTTGCCTCAAATACTTGCAGGATATAAAGGATGGGAAGATCAAACCCTCCTTCAGAGGTATTTATACTATTCTGTCTATTAACTCATCACATGCTAATTCTTGGGTCCTGGATACAGGATGTGGTTTTCACATTTGTTCTGATCTGCAGGGATTAAAAAGATGTAGGGATGTGGAGCACGGGAATATGAACTTGATCATGAGGAATAGGAAAAAGTCACTTGTCACTGAGATTGAAGTTTATAATTTATTGCTTAATAGTGGGTTAAATTTAAAACTAAATAATTGTTGCTACTTATCTGATATGGCAAGAAATATTATTTCTTTTCATAGTTTATATAAACAAGGTTTTACCTTTTCTTTTAATAATGCAAACTCGTAGTATTAATGCTTATTATAATGGTACATTTTATTTTGAAGCATTACCTTGTAATGGTATTTATGAAACTGTGATGGTTGTAGATAACTTAGGAAATAATGTGTTGCATATCGATTTGTCCAATGGTTTGGATAAAGAATGCTTTGGCATTTTCGTCTTGGACATGTTAACATGAAGCGCGTAGCCCAACTCCAAAAGGATGGAGTGTTGGAGTCGTTTGACTTCGAGTAGGATGACACTTGTGAATCTTGTTTGCTTGCGAAGATGACCAAGTACCCTTCACTGGTACTTGTAAAACGGGTGAAGGTTTGTTGGATCTCATACACACCGATGTGTGTGGACCCTTCAGATCCACCACTAGGGATGTTAACCGCTTCTATGTGACTTTCACTAATGATTATAGTAGATATCAGTATGTCTACTTCATCAAGCATAAGTCATAAACCTTTGAAAAGTTCATAGAGTTTGAACAAGACGTGGAGAATAACTTGGCCACGAAGATAAAGATGCTCTGATCCGATCGAGGAGGAGAGTAACATAGTATCAAGTTCCAAGACTATCTTAAGGAATGTGGAATTATTTCAGAATCGAGACTACCTAGGACACTGCATCTTAATGGTGTGGCTGAGAGGCATAATCAAACCTTTCTAGACATGGTTCATTCCATGATAAGTCAAGCTTCGTTACCTATCTCATTCTGGGGGTATGCCTTAGAGACTGCCGCCCATATCCTTAATCTAGTCCCAATTAAAAAGGTTTCCAAAACACCTCACGAGATGTGGACAGGGAAGGTTCCCTCGTTAGCACACATCAAGGTTTGGGGTTGCAAGGCTTTTGTGAGAAAAGAGAATCACAAAAATCTCGAACCTCGAAGTGAGCATTGTATTTTCATCAGTTATCCATAGAAATCCTTTGGATATCTCTTCTATAGACCGAGTGACAAATTTTTCTTCGTTGCAAGGAGAGGAGTCTTTCACGAGAGAGAACTCATATGCTAAGAGGACAGTGGGAGGCAAATTGACCTTGAAGAGCTTCAAGAGTTGAGCGATGAAAGAACTTCAAACACTAGCGCTTAACTCGAGGAGGAAACTTGTGTTGAACTGATTAACGAGTCCTTACCTCTGAGGCGTTCCAGTAGAGTTAGATAGGCACCTGAGTTTTATGGATACCATATTACTATTGAAGGTGACACATTTATCAGTGATAGTACACTGGTAAACCTGGATGAACCTAACAACTATAAGGAAGCCATGGCAAGCCCCGAGTCTACAAAATGAAAAGAGGCGATGGAAAACAAGATTCAGTCTGTGTATGACAACCAAGTTTGGAAAATAGATGACAATGTACTGGGTCGTAAGACAGTCGGGTACAAATGAATCTTCAAGAAGAAGACCGAAAATGGATGGGAAAGTACACACTTATAAGGTGCAATTGGTTGTGAAGGGATTTACTCAAACTCCTGGACTTAACTATGATGAGACATTCTAACTAGTGGCTAAGATTAAATCTGTAA
This sequence comes from Lactuca sativa, assembly GCF_002870075.4. Classification (NCBI taxonomy): domain Eukaryota; kingdom Viridiplantae; phylum Streptophyta; class Magnoliopsida; order Asterales; family Asteraceae; genus Lactuca; species Lactuca sativa. The sequence continues at coordinate 300,916,936 of NC_056626.2, forward strand.
GGGTTATGCTAGGCATAGCTGCATTTCATGATTAAGAAATATGGCAAATGGATGTCAAAACCGCTTTCCTTAATAGTAAGTTGGGTGAAGATGTTTACATTAGTCAGCCAGAGGGCGTTGTCAATGAAAAGTACCCTAATAGAGTGTGTAAGCCTGAGAAATCGATTTATGGATTCAAACAAGCATCTCGCAGATGGAATCTTTGTTTCGATGAGAAAGTCAAAGAGTTTAGATTTTCGAGAAGCAAGGATGAGTTTTGTGTATATGTCAAAGCTAGGGGAGTATATTTAGCTTTCTGGTGTTGTACGTGGATGACATACTTCTCATAGGAAATGACATCCCAACCTTGCAGGAAGTTAAGTCCTGGCTTGGGAAGTGTTTCGCTATGAAGGATCATGGGGAAGCTACGTATATTCTAGGGATAAGGATATTGAGAAACATGTGTAAAAGACTAATAGGACTTAGTCAAAGTACCTACTTGAATAAGGTGTTGAAACGTTTTAGAATGCAGAATTCCAAGAAAGGAGACTTACCTATCCAGAGCAATACCAAACTGATTAAGACTCAGAGTCCCAGTAAAAAGGCTGAGATAGTAGAAAAGAGTCGAACACCATATGCTTCTATAGTTGGCTCAATCATGTATGCTATGACATCTATTAGTCCTGATGTGGCCTTTGCTTTGAACATGGTCAACAAATATCAAGGGAACCCTGGTATAGCTCACTAGATTGCGGTAAAGAACATTCTTATGTACCTACAGAGGACTAATGACTGGGTCCTTACCCTCGGTGGGAGTGATGACTTGAGAGTGATAGGGTATAGTGACGCCAGCTTTCAGATCGACAGAGATAATTTCCGCTCTCAGTCGGTCTTGGTATTTATCCTTAATGGAGGAGCACTAACATGGAGAAGTTCTAAATAGGAAACTATGACTGATTCAATGTGCGAATTAGAGTACATAGCAGCAAGCGAATCAGCAAAGGAGGCAATATGGTTGACGAACTTCATTGGAGACCTTGGAGTTGTGCTAGCTGTAAAGGAGCCTAAGGATACTTTTTGTGACAATAAAAGTGCATTTGCCTTAGCCAAGCAACCAAGGGATCTGTTGGGTTTTGAGCATACTAACACTCCTATGGTGCACATGAAACCTTAGAAACCTTGGATCTATCTTTTCCCTAAAATGCATGCAAATTTGATTTCCATGGTTTACAACCTAACTAGCATGTTATGGGGTACTTGTAATACAAAACTATGAGTAGAATAACATACCTTTCTTTTGTGGTTGAATGCTTGGAGTTTTAGAGTCGAGCATCAATAGTGTGGATGCCTCAAGTGGTGTCACAAATCACCAAAAAAAACTTGGAAATATTTGAGAGAATCTAATGCTTGCTAGAATCGGACCACCCTTGTTTTTCACACATACTAGTCCCAATTCTAGAACCAAGGACCTCTTTATATACCTAGGGTTACACACTAATACCCATGACTCTTCATTTACCTAGGATGCATGGGTGAAAAGCTCCATGGACTATCCATGGACTTCCATATACTCTTAGCCCATCCTAAATAAATATTAGCCCATTCCATATATATGCAATGGTCGATATTTAATTAGTTTCATTTGATCATTAAATTAATTCCAAAAATCAATTCATTATCAACACTAATTAAATAATATTAATATATTATAACTTATAATATATTAATGGATTATAAAAATCTTATTCTCAAAAATATATCCACACAAATTGTTAAGTGAAGTGAAACCCAAATGGACCATGCCGGGTCGGGTCAAGTTATACCTAATATAGTTACGAACTTAGACACCTTATCCAACAGTCTCCCACTTGGATAAGTCTGATAACTATAGTTGCAAGTCTTACTTCAGGAACCAACCATCAATCGTAGCTCTTTTAAAACTTTTTTAAACTATGAAGCGCCATTTTAGATAAGTGATCATATAATCCTCTGTTCTCAAGATATCAGTCGGACAAATACATGGAACAATGTCATACTTATTGTCTAGCTGTTGTTTCTCGATCTCTGATTTGTTTGACATCGAACTAAATTGAACACATCAATTAGATTCTGATCGGGCCTGGAATATAAGTCAAATCCAAATCATTAAGGCGCCTAGATATCGCTTCTATTGCTAGAAGGAACAGATAAACTTCGTCTCTTATGCTTGTACTAATTACCAGTTGAATTATGTACAAAAGCACTTTTTATGACATCAAGTTACTGATGCGTTTTCATACAATCAATGGATAACCAACTCATAGTCAACGACTCAAATCTCTAGTTTTGAAGATATATACGATATTACCATCTCACGATCACTCGAGATAAATTCCATGAAGTGATACAAGTGAGCATGGGTTTAATCCAATACTCAGAAATTATGAGCACTCATGAATGTTGTAGCAACCATTGTTATGTCTATTGCACCTTAGGCAAATCTTACAAACCAGATTCATGACAGTCTTAACTCAATACCTACTTCCAACGTATGACCGACTTTGGAGAGTTTGAATAAAATAATTATCCTGGAAGTCAAAACATGCAAAATTGAAACAATAGTAATCGATCAACATAGGATCGTAACACTTTACTCATAAATAAATAACAACTTTTATTTAATCAACAAATTGTAATTACATTTTACAAGTTTCAGAAAACTATCTAATTATTAAAATTAATATCGTCTCTCAACCCGATGCTTCTCGCATGCTGCAAATGCCTAACCCTAGTCAGTCCTTTTGTGAGGGGATATGTAGGATTCTCTTTCGATGATACCCTCTTTGCCACGAGGAGTCCTTCTTCTGTTTTGTGTCTTATGAAGTGATATTTTCTATCAGTGTGTCTAGATCTACCATGATCTCTTGGTTCCATGGCTAAGGCAACCGCACTATTGTTGTCATATAAAATCTCCATAGGCTCATGTATAGCTGGTACAACTCCAAGGTCTCCAATGAAGTTCTTCAGCCATATCGCCTCCTTTTCCGCTTCATTTGATACTATGTACTCTGATTCACAAGTAGAATCAACTACTATCTCCTGCTTGGAACTTTTCCAAGTAATTTCTCTTCTATTTAGGTTAAAGAGCCAGCCTGACTGAGAGCAGAAATTATCCCTATCAGTCTAAAAGCTAGCATCACTATACCCTGCTACTCTCAAGTCACCACTCCCACCGAGTGTAAGAACCCAGTCCTTAGTCCTCCGTAGGTACTTGAGAATGTTCTTTACCACAGTCCTGTGAGCCTTCCAGGGTTTCCCTGATATCTTATTACCATGATCAAGGCAAAGGCCACATCAGCTCTAGTACAAGTCAAAGCAAACATGGTCGAGCCAACAGCGGAATCGTATGGTAATCGACTCATCTTTGCTATCTCTGCCTCTGTATTCGGACACTGAATTTTACTCAGTCTAGCATTGTGCTGGATCGTCCAATTAGGTACTCGGACTCCATGTTGAACCTTTTCAACACCTTATCCAAGTAGGTACTCTGAATAAGTCCAATTAGTCTTTTACTCCTGTCTCTCAGTATCCTTATCCATAGGATATAGCTACCTTCTCCAAGCTCCTTCATAGCGAAGCACATCCCAATCCAGGACTTAACCTCCTGCAAAGTTGGGATGTCATTTCCTATGAGTAGTATGTCATCCACATACAGCACCAAAAAGCTAACTATACTCCCACTAGCCCTAACATATACACAGGACTCATCCTCGCTCCTTGAAAAGCCAAACTCCTTGAATTTCTCATCGAAGCAAAGATTCCATCTACGAGATGCTTGTTTCAATCCATAAATGGATTTCTCAAGCTTACACACTCTATTAGGGTACTTTTCACCGACAAAACCCTCTTCCTGAGCCACGTAAACATCCTCATCCAACTTTCCATTAAGGATAGCGGTTTTGACATCCATTTTCCATATTTCATAATCATGAAATGCAATTATGGCTAGCAGAACCCTAATAGACTTAATCTTCACTACTGGTGAGAAAGTCTCATCATAGCCAACACCCGGAGTTTGAGTAAAGCCCTTCGCCACCAGTCGGGCTTTGTAAGTGTGCACCTTCCCATCCATTTAGCAAACTCGGGGCCTGCCATGGCTTGCTTGTAATTATTAGGTTCATCCAAATCTATCAGTATACTGTCACTCATAAATGTATCACCTTCAGTAGTGATGTGATAACCAAAATGTGTGTTCCTAACTCTAGTGGAACGCCTCGGAGGTACAGACTTATTTATCGGCTCAACAGGAGTTTCCTCCTCAGGTTGGTCGCTAGTGTTTGAGGTTCTTTCACCACTTGACTCTTGAAGCTCTTCAAGGTCAATTTGCCTCCTATTGTCTCCTTGGCTTATAAATTCTCTCTCACGAATGACTCCTCTCCTTGCCACAAAGACCACATTCTCACTAGGTCTATAGAAGAGGTAACCAAAGGATTTATGTGGGTAGCCGATGAAAATACACCTCTCGCTTCGAGTTTCGAGCTTGTCGTGAGACTCGCACCTCACGAAAGCCTCGCAACCCCAAATCTTGATGTGGTCCAGATTGGGAACTTTTCCAGTCCGCATCTCATGAGGTATTTTGGCAATCTTCTTTGTAGGGACTAGATTAAGGATATAGGTGGCAGTCTCTAACACATACCCCAAGAATGAGATTGGTAACAAAGCCTGACTCATCATGGAACGAACCATGTCCATCAAGGTTCAATTGTTCCACTCAGCCACACCATTCAATTGTGGTGTCCTAGGAGGTGTCAATTATGAGGCAATCCCACATTCCTTAAGATAGTCAAGGAACTAAATACTAAGATACTCTCTTAGCCGATTGGATTGGAGCATCTTGATGATCTTGGTCACTGGTGATGCTTTCCTATTGCCCATGAGTAAGTTTACCTTCTCATGCTCCACTTCTTCACTACTACATAGGCCTAGCAAATCAGTACAAATGTGAATACCACAACCTGTATCGGGCACCCAAGAGTTAGTATGCAATGAGGTTTTAGACAATATGGTATAAATACATGCATGGGTGGGTTTAACTTTCCCATCCTTTACATCCTGCAAGTACTTAGGGCAGCTTTGCTTCCAGTACCCCTTTTCATGGCAGTAGAAGCACTATACTTCCTTTGGGTTTGAAGAAGGATGAATGGGACCTTTCTTGCTCCCACTTGAAGAGGATCCATCAAGGGACTTTCCCTTGGTACCCTTCGAAGGGGTCTTCCTCTTCTTCCCCTTTCCCTACCCAATTGCCAGAAAAGGGGTTGTTGTAGGAGTAGGAGTAGAAGTAACAACCGATTTACCTTTAAGGCCACTTTCAGAGGTCCTTAAAAGTCCATGAATCTTGCTAAGTGTAAATTCCTCCTTGTTCATATGATAAATCATACGAAACTGGTCATAACTTGGAGGTAAGGAATGGAGAATAATATTAATCGCCATGTCCTCAAGGAAGTCCACATTAAGTTTCATCAACCGGTCCATGAACCTTTGCATTTTCTGCAAGTGACCGGTGGTGGGTTTGATGGGTTTGAGCCATAAGAACTTTCCTATGGGCACATGCAAACCCTAATGCTTGGATCTAAGTTTCTCTAATTGAACATGCATTGAATCCAAGACTTACAATACTAGATCTAATGTAAACAATTGAATCAAATCATATGAAATTGGATCTAGAACAATACCTTAGATTACTTGCTTGATACTTATTCTTCTTAGAGCATAGAGTCTCAATTGTCACTCCTCTAATGGGTTACAAACACCAACTAGCAAGAGGATGATCTTGAGAGAGAGGGGAGAGGGTGAGAAATCGGCCCTAGGGTTCCTTGCCTTGCATGAATTCCGATTTTCCTCACCCTAAGGATCTATTTATACTATGGGATACTAGGGTTCCACCCTTAACCCTAATTGAATAACTTAGGCCCTAAGCAATCCAAGATCCTTCTAGATATTAGGCTTGGACGAATTTAAGGTTCCCTAACCCTAAATTTCGTCCACCCTCATATCCATAAGGATACATAGCCCAAAATACATCTATCACACATTTGACAGTTTATGCCCCTTTATTCAATTAACTTCTTTAAGTCACCAAATTAATTCTTAATTAATATATGACTTATATTAATCAAATAACGATATTATTCCTTTAATATATTATTCTCATAATATATTCACAATAATATCTCTTCTCTCTTAACAAATCATCCTGTCAAGTTGCTATGGTGAAGGCAACCCAAAAGGACCATGCATAACTGGGTTAAGTGCTTACCAAATATAGTTACAGCCTTAGACACTAATCCAACAGTCCCACTTGGATAAGTCTAGTAACTATACATGCAAACACAAATCGTTTAAGCAATTGTAGCTCTCAAAGACGCTGTCAACTTTGATCTTATCAGTAACATGTCCTTTAGATAAGGGATCATACAGTCCTCTATTTAGATATTATGCTAACAATCTTATGGAACTTATTGTCCATCATTTTGGTTTCTCGATCTCAGATTCATTCGACATAGAACTTAATTGAACACATCAATTCAGTCCTGATCGGGCCCGGCACATAAGTCAAATCAAATCATCAAGCGGCCGTGATATCGCTTTTACCCCCTTAGAATAAAAGTAATAGTTAACCTTTGACTTATATGCATTTACTAATCGACTAACCAACTATACATAACAATGTGTTTTATGACATTAATTTACTGATGCAGTTTTGCATTATCAATGTACAACCAATTAGTAAATAATAAACCATATATCTAGGTTTTAAGACCATATGATATTATCGTCTTTCGATCACTCGCGTCACATTCCATAAAGTGATTCCAGCAAGCACGGGTTTATTCCAATGCTCAAAACTTGTTCTTAAGCACTCATGAACGTTGCAGCAAACCTTTGCCATGTCTAATACCATTTCGACAATCTACACACCAATTCACAACAATCTTCATTCATACCTACTTCCAACATATGAACGATTGTGGAATGTTTGAATAATTTGATTATTCTTAATAACTCATTTATTTAGGAAGTCAAAACATGCAAATTGAAACAATAGGTTAAACAATCAACATAAGACAGTAACTTTATTTATAAATAATACTCTTTTATTTAATCATCAAATGTCAATTACATTTATCTATTACATGTTTCAAAAACTATCTAATCTATACTAATATCGTCTTTCAGCCCAATGCTCCTAGCGTGCTGCAAATGCTTAACCCTACTTAGTCCCTTCGTAAGAGGATATGCTGGATTATCCTCTGACGATACCCTCTTCACTACGAGGTGTCCTTCTTCTACTCGATGTCTAATAAAGTGATATTTTCTGTCGATATCCCGAGATCTACCATGATCCCTTGGTTTCTTGGTCAAGGTAACCGCTCCCTCATTATCACAGAAAATTTCCATAGGCTCCTTTATGGCAGGCACAACTCCAAGATCACCAATGAAGTTCTTCAACCACATCGCCTCCTTTGACCCTTCGCTCGCTGCAATATACTCTGATTTGCACGTTGAATCAGCTACAGTTTCCTGTTTGGAACTTTTCCAAATTACAGCTCCTCCATTAAGGGTAACGACCCATCCCGACTGCGAACGGTAGTTGTCCCTGTCGGTCTGGAAACTAGCGTCACTATACCCTCGCACCTTCAATTCATCACTCCCCCCGAGGACTAGAAACCATTCCTTGGTCCTCCGAAGGTACTTAAGGATTTTCTTGACCGCAATCCAATACGCTCTACCAGGATTCCCTTGATATCTACTGACCATGCTCAAAGAAAAGGCCACATCAGGACGAGTACAAGTCATAGCGTACATGATCGAGCCAACTGCGGAAGCGTAAGGTACTCGGCTCATCTCAGCTATCTCAGCTTCGGTACTCGGACTTTGAGTCTTACTCAACTTGGTATTAATCTGTATCGGTAGTTCTCCCTTCTTTGAGTTTTCCATACTAAAACGTTTTAGTACCTTATCTAAGTAAGTATTCTGACTAAGTCCTATTAGTCTCTTACTTCTTTCTCTCACTATCCTTATTCCCAATATATAGGACGCTTCTCCGAGGTCCTTCATAGCGAAACACTTCCCGAGCCAGGACTTGACCTCCTACAGAGTTGGGATGTCGTTTCCTATGAGCAGTATGTCATCGACATACAAAACGAGAAATCTAACTATGCTCCCACTGGCTTTGACATATACACATGATTCATCTTCGCTTCGTACAAATCCAAACTCTTTGACTTTCTCATCAAAGCAAAGATTCCATCTGTGAGACGCTTGCTTAAGTCCATAAATGGACTTCTCAAGCTTGCACACTCTATTTGGATGCTTCGGATCGACAAAACCCTCTGGCTAAGACATGTAAACATCCTCAGCTAACTTTCAATTAAGGAAAGCGGTCTTGACATCCATCTGCCATATCTCATCATCATGAAATGCGGCAATGGCTAGCATTACCCTAATAGATTTTATCTTCGCAACTGGTGAGAAAGTCTCATCATAGTCAACTCCGGGAGTTTGAGTAAAGCCCTTCGCCACCAATCGTGCCTTATATGTGTGCACATTCCCATCCACGTCGGTCTTATTCTTGAAGATCCATTTGCACCCAACCGTCTTACGTCCGGGCACATTGTCAACCAAATTCCAAACTTGGTTGTCATACATGGACTGAATCTCGCTGTCCATTGCCTCTGTCCACTTCGCAGACTCCGGGCCTGCCATGGCTTCCTTATACTAATTAGGTTCATCAAGATTTATTAGTGTACCATCACTAATATACGTGTCCCCTTTAGTAGTAATATGAAAACGATAAAACTGGGGTTGAACTCTAACTCTTTCGGAACGTCTAAGAGGTAATGACTCGTCAATTGGTTCAACCGGAGTTTCCTCCTTGGGTTGATTGCCAGCGGTAGAGGTTCCTTCATCACTCGACTCTTGAATCTCTTCAAGATCGATCTGCCTCCCACTGTCTCCATGGCTTATGAGTTCTCTCTCTCGGAAAACCCCTCTCCTTGCAACAAAGACAACATTGTCACTCGGTCTATAGAAGAGATATCCAAAGGATTTATGCGGGTAGCCGATGAAAATACATCGCTCACTACGAGGTTCGAGCTTGTCATGAGTTTCTCGTCTTACGAAAACTTCACAACCCCAAACCTTGATATGTGCCAATGAGGGAGCTTTCCCTGTCCACATCTCGTGAGGTGTTTTCGCAACCATCTTTGTAGGGACTCGATTAAGGATATAGGCGGCAGTCTCTAAGGCATACTGTGACAACTTGAAATTTCCATTTTGTACGAACCTTAACTATTCAATAGAAGCTAGTCCAGTTTCAATGAACTTCAAACTTTTCCGAATAAGTTTGTGTACATTAGGGTTTACATTTAAGGATATATCAAGAGAGTGGATGCTCATGGGTTTGTGAAACATGAGCATTTTAACACTTCATCATGTTAAAGTCCAATTACAGAATAAAATATTTTCTGCCAAAATATTTCAGGACTATAAATAGATTTCTGAACTAAATATTTCATTATTCACATTTCCAACTAGAGAAAAGCCATATTCTCTCTCACGAATCTTCGTGTTTTCTTCCCAAATCGTGATTCTACTTTCCTAGTTGTGTTTTAATGCTTTTAATATGCTTAATAACATAGTTTACATGTCAAATTTGTAAGATCCAGGAGTATACCGCCCAAGAACGTTCTTGGGGAGTAAACTCCAAAACGAAGCCTAAAAGCTACCTTGTCCCTTTTCCTTGTTAGGTAACTAGTTAAGGACATTATGTATGATCTTTTAAGGCTAGAACACAATCAAGAACACTTAGCTTTTGGAGTTTACGGCCCAAGAGTTTCTTGGACCGTAAACACCATTTTTCAAGGGCTTAAAGTGCCCTAAACACCCCTTAAGGATTTAGACAATAACCCTTTATTACTTGTAACTTGAATGGGGAGTAAATTACATCAAAATCATCCCTAAAGGGGAGTTTATGGCCAAGAAATACTCTTGGGCCGTAAACTCCAAGTAAAGGCACCAAAGTGTGCCTAAAGTCCCCTTTAGCCTTAAACAAAAGTCTAGGATTTATCCTTTGTGTGCAAGAGGCTTAAAAGAATTAAAACACCCACCCCATAGAAGTTTACGGCCGTAAACTCTAGGGGATATGGTCTTTAGGCCGTAAACTCCTCAAAGGAGCATTCTAAGGCCCTAAACTACCTAAAGGATTAAAGCACCAATTCTAGGCTTATTCTAGAATTCATTTAACACTTTAAAACACCCAAAACCACCAAGTCAAGAGTTCACGGCCGTAAAATCAAGGGTTTACGACTGTAAACTCCAAAGGTGGGGTTTGTTGGGTGGTCAACTCATATACAAGGTCATTTGGTACATTAAACTCCTTTAGCCTTGTCACGTAGCAACTTAGATGCAACCATTAGGACCTATAACACTTATACCAAGTGTTTGCATGTTCCTAAGTGTCCCAACTTATTTCATTAAGTTATTATTTGGCTAATTAGTTATATATATGCTTATTATATGATAACTAGGCTCGTGCGTGTGAACAAGTCTCCGTTTGCCATCTAGCACGGTATCCGACACTAAAATCCAAACCACTCACCACCGGTGAGTTGATACCCCTTTAAATTAACCTTTGAAATACTTTAAATGTTTTAAATACTTCATGGGGGGGGGGGGAATAAAAGTTCAATGCTTATAGTTATTGAAACCAATCACATGTGATTGCATATCACATGTGATTAATAACTAGAAAACCAATGATTTTATCACTATTCAAACTGTTTATCAAACTGCTTTACTTTGAAATGTTTTACAAACTCTTTTACTTACCAAATACTTTTATTGAAACTTTGTTATACTTGTTATAAATTGCATGCCCATATATGTATAGATATGTATAAGCAATGTTTAAAGGGCTTAGGAAGGCCATCCGCCCTATTTCCTTTTTCTCAATTTGGATGTGGTCTGGTGGGATTTCGGGTGACCATTCGAAGGTCGTTTCAATATTAGTTATATATCAATTATACATATATATACATAAAAGTACTTCCATATTCATGCGTACTATACACATTACTATTAAGTTACTATCGGGGTAACACAAGATCATACTACTACAACTGTTAGATCAATGAGTCAGTTCATTTATGAGTCTATACATTACATTACTATGAGAAAATATACAACTATACTAGGATGAGAACATATACAACTATACTAGAAAGAGAACATATACAACTATACTAGGAGGAGAACATATACAACTATACTAGAACGAGAAACAGTACATATACAAGAATACAATAACAATTGTGATCCACTGAATCAGAGCATGCCTTAAATGTCATGGCCCGAGTTGTAGCTTGAATTCTCTTGGAGGGAGAGCGTGAGTTTGTGTATAGATCTATACTGGATTGACTATCCTACACCTTGCTGCTAGCTACAGCCGGACCTGCAGGTCTGCGGGTGCCAAACGTCATTTCGTTATTACGACCATCCGTATGTCGTTGTTACCAGTCGATAGTATGGTGCAATTATCACATTATACCTAAATATAAATCCGGTTTAAGGTGCTTAGTACAGCAGTAGTTCCTATAACACAAAACTACAGTACTACAATGATTTACCCATTACATATTTTTAGTGATAACCTCGCTTAAACATTAATGTACGAACTTGTTGGATTAATGTCTAAGTCCATAACTATATTTGGTAAGACTTGACCCGACCCGGCATGGTCCATTTGGGTTGCATACCATCATGCACTTGAATGAGAGAAATAAGACACTTATGGTTATTAATATATTATAAGTTCTAGTATATTAATAATAAGAATAATAAGATTATTTAATTAGTATTGATCAAGAATTAATCTAGGATTAATTAAGTGATCAAAAGAAGACTAATTAAATATATGGGTTGATTGTGTAAATCATCCATACTTGTATAGTGGGCTAATGCTCCATGGATAATCAAGTTGGGCTAAAACCCATAGGATGGTCCATGGATGCTCCATGGTGTATTTGTACCCATGGATCCAAGGAAATGGAAAGCCATGACAATTAAGAGTTTACCCTAATTGTGTAACTATATAAGCATCTTATTATTGAGGAAAAATCGGCCACTAGAGATAGTGAAGAAAGGGCTAGCCGATTTTGATGAGTGTAGAATTCTCTCAAGTCATTCCAAGTGTTTTGATGATTGTGATTCCATTTGAGGTGTCACACTTGGGGCACTAAGCACTCAAGCTTCATGAAGACTTACTACACCAAAAAGGTATGTATTCTATCCTACTATATCCATTGTTTTATATGCTAGATTAGGATAATACCTTGGAAGTTCTTATTTGCATGTATAATAGAGAAAACATAGATCCAAGGTATTTAGGGTTGCATGTACACTTAGGAAGTGTTAGAATGCTCAAAACCCAACAGTGGTATCAGAGCCACGGGTTGTTTTCTGTTATATTGATGCAAATATTTTATTTTCAAAGTTGGAAAAAAAAACATGAAGTTTGTCAAATTTTAAAATAATTACTTGTTCTTGTGAAAAACTAATTATTTGTAAAATTTGAATAATTTGCTTTATGAGTTGAATTAGGTCAAATTTAATAAAAGATAAAATAATATGATTATTTTATTAGTTTTAAAAGTTTGATCTAAAAAGTTTTATTTTTTTTTTGAAACCTCCATAAGTTATGGATTTGAAAAGGTTTTAAAAAAAATAAAAAATTTGATTCAAAGTTTTTTTGGAGTTACAAAATTTGGTGTTAATGTTTTAAAGGATTACATAACTTAAGAATAAGTTATGGATCACCAAAAGTTTTTTGTGTTATCTTGTTTTATGAGTGAATTTGGATTAATGATGAAAATTATGTGATAGTTGGTTTTAATCCAAATTAATCTAAGAATTGATTCTAAAATGTGTTTTTGTAACTTGTCATCAAGTTATATGAAAAGTCACATTTAAGAATCATAAAACTCATAAAAATTGGCAAAGGTTACAAAATGAAGAGTCTAGTTCTAATTAAATGGTTTTATGACTCCATAACTTGTCCTCAAGTTATGGAGGACCAAGAGTCTCTCCATTTAATAAAATAAAAATAAAATAAAAAAAGGTGTAACCTTAATTAATTCCATAAGTTATAAAATAAAGAAAAGTTAATTCTTTTATTAGTTTAAAGTCTTCCATAACTTGTCCTCAAGTTATGGAACTTGAAGAGTTTTTGGATTAAAACTACTTTAAACACATAAGTTATGGAATTAATTAGTTTTGAATAGTTTCAAAACTTGCCCTCAAGTTTTGGAATTTGTAAAGTTTTCTCTAATGAATACTTTAATTCCAAGTTAGCCCTTAGAATTTTAAAAGTTAAAATTCAACCCTTATACTTTATAATATTATAAGTTAATAATATATATATATATATATATATATATATATATATATATATATATATGTATAAGAGTAAAGTCAGTCTTACCGCTAGTACGCCTCATTCACGAAGCCGGTCTATAAGGTGGGTATAAGGTTGTTGCCTATAAAATGGCAACTTAATGGGTGTCCACTCTCACCCACCGCTTGCTTGACCGGTGGAGGGTCGTTAGCCGAACGGGTTTGACAGGACTATAATTCTCCCTTCATTAAAAGTATTAATGAAAATACTAAGTAACTAAACTTTTAATAATACCCAATCTTAGTTACTTAGGAAAAATGTGAATAAGGTGCTAATCCATGAAATTACACTTTACACTTTGTCTAAGTCGTTAGTGGAGCGTGTGTGGTTAACCGGCACACTAACTTGGACTTAACAAGGTAGGTAAAGGGTGACTTAATATTTATCATAGTATCGATGGAGCGTGTGTGGTTAACCGGCACATCGATTGAGGGGTAATTTATTAAGGGTACCAAGTGATTTGCATGGTTACTTCACACCTTGTTTTGTGATCCTCGGCATCCCAGTCACAAAACCTGAAGGGCACACTCGAGATTGAAACATGCCATTGAACAGTTCAATGAATCTCAAAGATCTAGGAGTTTCAAAAACCAATTAAAACCTAATAATTCATTTCGTTTATCTTGGTGGAAATTGGTGAATCGTCATTCACCTACCTTCAAATATTTTATAGCTTGGATTACGGCATACCTCTTCTAAGTTATAAAATAGTTTGTTGGGTCCTAGCCTTAATATTTCATATTGGGTGTCATATTAAGGACTTAAGATCAACTATCTTGAATATCTCCCAAAAGATGTCTGTAATAGACACCTATGATCTTCCCAAATCTAGTGAAACAAGGTTTCCTAAATGAAGATGATGTCCTTTGGAAATCATACTTCTTTCACCTCCTCCAATTATTCTCCCCAACCCACAAGTTCTTGAAAAGTTTAAGGTCACTCAAGCCCTATTGGCAAGGCAAGGTCTAGGTGTGAACACATCTTGGAGATGTAGTCACATATTGACAACCCGGGAGAGTTGGGTGTCAAAGTCTTGAGAAAGTTGGTGGTTCAATCACTTTCTAAGTCACATAGTGAGTTCCTTTGGGACACCTATGAAACAGACTATCACAAGACCCTTAATGATCTTATCTATTTGCTAAGATCAACTTCCTAAAACTTTATGGACATTGACAATGATGACATTGGATATCCAGTAAAGCATTCTCTTCCCAATGGAAAGGGATCGGCCATAGTCAACTCGGTTGACCAAATGGTAAAGAGAAAAGCTAAGTCTGTGATAGTCCTGTGTACCATTATCAAAGGGTCCATATGTTTGTATTGCCAAAGAAAGGGCATTGGTTGCGAAGCTGCCAAATTTACCTAAGGATGTTAAAGTCAATAAGTTTGACTCTACTTCAGGTAAAATCCACTATCTAACTCTGTTAAGTTTCTATTCTGAGATTCTTGATACATGATGTGACTGGGTCACATGGTGATGTTTTAAGAATCAAAGGAAAAGTGAAGAAACTTAAAGAAAGAATATGCTGAATCTGATGGCGTAGATGGATTTCTATCGCATAGTTTGAAGATCGGATTCTTGAGCTACTTCTTAGGAGTTATGAGATATTGCTTAAGGAATAGATAACAACAAGTTTTTCATATGGATTGTAAGGATAAGTTTTTCCGCAAAGTTTTAAAATAAAAGGAAAATTTTTGATTTTATTTATTTTAAAATATCCTTACAATGGCATTTGAGGAAAAATTGTTGCTTATATAATTCCATTAAGAGCAAGAGTGGAAATATGAAATTGATTCTTTCATTTGTGGTAATGTCTAAATTTACCAAATAAGGAAAGATTCTCATCATCCAAGGTTCAATTGGACCGGAACTTGGAATCATGCAAGTTGTATAGCATGATGAATGAGAACTTTCAAGTTTTGGAAAATTAAGACTAATTACTTGTTCACATGGATGTGTGAGTCAAGTAAAGGACTTAGGGATCGAGTACACATTCTTGTGCACTGATTAAGTCCACCACTAAAGATCGTTAAGAAGAATCAAATTAGGCAGAAGGATAAAAGTTTCTCATATCTGAAAAGATGGGAGAGTACTTTAGTATCAGTTTTGAGATCATCTTAATGATTAAGAAACCATATCAAAATTAGTTCTCTAAGGAAATCTTAGTGCATTCTTATGACTAAGAAGAGGAACTTGAATTGTTGAAATGGTTAAATCAAGAAGATGAGTCATACTTCGTTCCAATACAAGTCTTAGAGTCATACTCCAAGATTTTCATTTGAGTGACATGTCTTAAAGAAGGTTTAAAACACTTGTCAAATGTAAGAGTAAAAGTTTTCTACTCTTGTACATTTGAAATTGGTAAGTTGTGATGTTTTGGATAAAACAAAGACCAACTTAGGCCAATTGTGTGAAGTGTTTGTCTTGATTAGAATCCACACTATCTCTTGGATATTTGACAAGGGAGTCTTATAGGTCAAGAGGTCAGTGGGAGTCTTAAAAGTCTTGAAAGTCTCAAGAACTAATCAAGAATAAAACCTAAAGTTCTTCACTAGCACACAACTTGAGGTTCATAACCTATCGTGTTGACATATTCTGTGCCCATTCCAGTTAAAGTTGGTTTTGCATATGAGTTCTTAGAGTTCTCAATTTGTTGCACAACAACTTGGAAGCAATGGTAGGCCCTTGAGCTGCCAGGTGGCAAGAAATTAAGATTGAGTTCAGTCCATATGAGTTTGGATTTGTCATTATCCTTTTCTTGTGACTATGATTTTGACAATTCACATGGATAAGAACACATACACCATTAAATCTAAGTGTCATAAGGTTTCTCTCTAATTCATGAAAATGATGGTGAGGAAACACTTTCACTAAGTAGATTTTAGCTAGATAGCAATTGTGATATTTGCATTCTCAAAGTCGTTAGTGGAGCGCGTGTGGTTAACCGGCACACTAATTTGGACTTGTGAGAAGTGGCAAAAAGGTCTAAACATTATGATTACGGCATCCCTCTTCATAATTGTTTAGATACACAAGTGTGCTATCTAAGGGAAGGTGTATGATTTTGATAAAGACTTATCAAAACAATCTAGTATCAGAAATCTGAACTTTGGTAAGAAAGTCAGCTGATTTCTGAGTACATGTCAAAGCTAGTGGGAGCATAAGTGTTATGCTAATAATCATCATGTTAGTGGGAGCATGATAATTATGATAAGTATTGCAAGTTACCAATGTTAATTATAGAAAACAAAAAATTTCAATTGGGAAAAAGTTGTTTTGCTATAATTAAGGGAGAGGAAATTATACTTCATATCAAATCTATAAGGTTTAGATCTGAGGTTTTAATCATTTAGTCAAGGATATATATATGAATTTCATGTTGGAATGGCTCAACATAAGGAAATTCTGTATATGAGTCCATTATTTGCGTTCTAAAATTCGATTATGATTACGGCATCCCTTTTCATAATCTGAATTATGAGAACTTGGCAAATTGAAATGGAAATGTTATAGCAAAAGACTGGTTTAGTCTTTATGTGAGACATCATGAATCGTGTCCCATATGCTTCGGATATAGGATCGATTACATGTGCTATACTCATCCGTTCTAAAATTTTCCAAATGCCTGGGGCATTAAGAAGGGAAAAGGTTTAGAACTGGATATGACTAAAAGGATTAAACAATTGTCGAGGACAATCTAAGGTTTACCAAAGATTGGTTGCTCAAGGACAGTTGGAAGTATAGTGATAATTCTGGAAGGACCATATTGACATAATCTGTAAGGAGGCAACTCTTGTTCAGAAGTGATAGTCAAAATGGAATCTGGAAATGTTTCAAAGTTAGAATTTTCAATCTGTTTAAGATTAGGAAACTTAATGCAAGAAGGATGTTTCCAAGGAGCTGATCTCCTTTGGAATACTCTGTAATGATTGTTGTCAAGTCTTTCTTATTTTGTGCATAATCATTACGAGAGGATCAATGCATATAAGTTTAGAATCTAACAGATTTCAGTAAATGGCATGAACTTGGAATTCCTGCATTTGCGGTAAGGATTTGGGAGTGTGAAAAGAGAATCATTGAAGTTATGTTCAATTGATCTAGTTCACAAAGTAAAGATCATAGACAAACATAGTATGCATACTTGGTGTGTGGCATGACTAGTGTTTAAGAAAACATAGTGTACATGCTTGGAGCATGGGACAACTATTGTTTTAAATTCAAGAATAAAGTTGATAGCTGAAACAGTGTACAATGAATAATGTGTAATCATATGGTGATAAATAAAAGGTGTTTTATTTATGTTCAAAGGGTTGATACCATATTGGATTCAATTATTATTGTGTTTCACTTTGCATGTTTTGACTTCCCGAATAAACTGGGTTATTCTTCCGGAATGACTAAGTTATTCAAACCATCCACAGTCGGTCATATTTTGGAAGTAGATACGAATTAAGACTATCATGATGGGTTGTAGAGGTCTAAGGTGTTGGACAAGGCTACAACAATCATGAGTGCTCATAAGTTCTGAGTATTGGATTCAACCCGCGCTCATTGGAATCACTTCATGGATTTTATCACGAGTGATCATGAGACGATAATATCTTATATTCTTCAAACCTAGAGATATGAGTTGTTACTATGAGTTGATAGTACATTGATTGCACGAAACCGCATTTGGTAACTCTGTGCTATAAAACGTGCCTTTGTGTATGATTCAACTAGTAGTAGAACAAGCCATATGAGTCGAAGTTTATCCGTTCCTTTTACCTTCGGGATAAAAGCGATATCTGTGGGCCCCTCGATGATTTGATGATGACAAATGGAAGTGCTCGGCCGGGCCAGGACTGATTTGATTTGTTCAATTAGTCAGTTGTCATAAATCGGAAATCGGGAAACAACAAATGGACAGAGAGAATGATTATAATCCATGTCTCAGTCCATATGATATCTAGAATGGAGGAATATATGATCCCTTATCTAATGGACAAGTCACTGACAAAGGTCAGAGTTCATCGACAAGGTCAGAGTTCGACAGAAGCTTTTGAGAGCTACGATTGCCGGTTGGTTCCTGAAGTCATACGCAATAATAGTTTTAGACTTATCCAAGTGGGAGACTGTTGGATTAATGTCTAAGTCCATAACTATATTTGGTAAGACTTGACCCGACCCGGCATGGTCCATTTGGGTTGCATACCATCATGCACTTGAATGAGAGAAATAAGACACTTATGGTTATTAATATATTATAAGTTCTAGTATATTAATAATAAGAATAATAAGATTATTTAATTAGTATTGATCAAGAATTAATCTAGGATTAATTAAGTGATCAAAAGAAGACTAATTAAATATATGGGTTGATTGTGTAAATCATCCATACTTGTATAGTGGGCTAATGCTCCATGGATAATCAAGTTGGGCTAAAACCCATAGGATGGTCCATGGATGCTCCATGGTGTATTTGTACCCATGGATCCAAGGAAATGGAAAGCCATGACAATTAAGAGTTTACCCTAATTGTGTAACTATATAAGCATCTTATTATTGAGGAAAAATCGGCCACTAGAGATAGTGAAGAAAGGGCTAGCCGATTTTGATGAGTGTAGAATTCTCTCAAGTCATTCCAAGTGTTTTGATGATTGTGATTCCATTTGAGGTGTCACACTTGGGGCACTAAGCACTCAAGCTTCATGAAGACTTACTACACCAAAAAGGTATGTATTCTATCCTACTATATCCATTGTTTTATATGCTAGATTAGGATAATACCTTGGAAGTTCTTATTTGCATGTATAATAGAGAAAACATAGATCCAAGGTATTTAGGGTTGCATGTACACTTAGGAAGTGTTAGAATGCTCAAAACCCAACAAAACTATATTTGTTAAATGAAGGTTACACTTGGGAAATTACACACTTCTACAACAAACGAGCATACAAAACAGTTAATCCTTGGTAGAAGGCTACTTTAATAGAAAATATAGGTTTTTCTGAGAGATTCAAACTTTTACAAACACTTACATACATTTTACAAACTTATACTTGAGACACGTTCAAACGTTTTGACTACAAACATCGACACTAAATACTTATGAACTCACCAGCTTAATGCTGATAAACTCTTTCAAAATAACTTGTATTCTCAGGTCATCAGTAGACAGGTACCGAGGCCAGCTTTTGAGAAGATGGAGCGCATTCAAGACTCATCATATTATTTTGATTTACATTATATATTTGGTGTCTAAAACTGTACAGAACACGCTTGTATTAAAATTATATATTTAATGCAATAGATGATGTTGTTTGCTTATTTACATTTACTATGTTGTGATACTATACATGACGTCCTCCGTCCCAGAACGTTTCCGCCGTTCTTGGTTTTGGGGTGTGACAGATTGGTATCAGAGCATTGTTTATAGTGAATCAAGTATATCAACCCATAAAAGATATACGAAACTATAAACCCATTAGGGATTAAAGCACTCTGACGAAGAGTCTATACTTTAAATATTAAAATATTTAATTAAGTATACTAGTCTGCATTCATACTAAAATCAGTGTCACAACGACAAGAACAAAAGTATTACGATTGTTAAATATCACAAGTGAGCTCGGGGATGTATGGTCAGTCTGGGAATGGCATAGCCTGATCAACTATGCTGGTCCAAGGAGTGATTAGCATATGCCCTAGAATGGTTGTGATGTGTTAACAAGTCTAAAAACATACCAACAATACCACAAGAAGATCAGTAAAACGTAAACTTAAAATACTATAGGTGTATTTTGTACTACTAGTTACATGTATACTATACTCTTATACCTCTCTTCTCGCGTAGATTTAAATGGCTGGATTCCATCACGGCGACCCGTACTTTCCAAATGAAGGCAATGTCGGGTGGATCGAAGAAGAGCCCGAAGATGAGCATCAAATCCCGTTGGATGATCACCTCACAGAAGGCTTTTCTGATGGATCCGTCTCCGAGCCGAAAGTCAACAAGCTACCGCTAGTAGGTCAAGCCCCGGACAACAACCCCCGACTAGCTTTTCCAGGTCCTACTCCCTTGTGGGCAACCAACTTAAATCGCTGGAGTGATGAACAAGGTCAACCCTTACCATACTTTGGGGACCGCAACTTTTATAACGTCAGTGAAGGTGGTTCTGCTGACCGAGCTCTGCCCTTCATTATCTGCAGGATAGCTCGTAATGTTGAGCAAGGTCGAGCATCCATCGACCGGGTCATGGAGATTGATGCCAACTCTGGTGTCAACACAGTCCGCATCCGCCGTCTTGAAGAAGACATGGAACAGTCCCGGAGAACCAATGAAACCCTGCAGCAACAGCTGGCTGCCTCACGAGCTGAAGTCTTGGAACTTCGAGCCCGTCAGAGGGCTCAGGAGCGACACCTGCAAGAGGTGTTTCGTCAAGTGTCCAACCTCAGGGCTCGCCCGAGGAATTCCCATCGCCGTTAGATGATGTCTAGTACATCTCTGTCTTTTGGTTAAGGAATAGCCTTTAACATTTATGCCCTATGTAGCACTTGTCTGTAAAATATTCCTAACTTTTAGTACTCTAATTAGGAATCTAAGAACTATCAAACTTATCTGTATGGTATAATGTAAGACCTACTGTTAGGTCGATTTTCCTTGAACTTATTACATCAGTAATACCAGTATTATTGACATTTATCGAGTCTATGGGAAAAATCTGTACATTTGTGTTTCCTACTAATATTCTATGTTGTGATCTCAAACACTCATTCAACTGTTGGACTATGGTTAGTTAGTCCATGTGTCACTTTCACGTTGCTTACAAATTGATTCTTACCATCTTTCTTATCTTTATAAACTTATAGATGAAAGATGCCTCCTCGCAAATCTCCCAGGAATAACCCTGCACCTCCACCGCCTCCGGTCATCGATACTGCAGCCCTGAATGCTGTCGTAGCTGCAGCAGTGGCGACTGCCATGGCTCAGTATCACTCAACTGATGCCAACAGAGGTGGAACCCCTGTGGAATCAACCCCGGTTGAAACCCCTGTGCGCTCGAGAGAGTGCTCCTTCAAGGATTTTGACCAATTGCAAGCCGAAGCCTTTCTATGGCACCGGTGGAATCATTTCCCTCTCGCAATGGTTCGAGAAGACTGAATCAGTCTTCCAAATCTGTTCATGTCCTGCGGCGAGTAAAGTCAAGTATGCTGCATGCACCTTTAAAGGAAAGGCCCTGACATGGTGGAACGGCCATGTTAAGGCACTAACCCTCGTCGTAGCCAACGACATAGGCTGGGAAACAATGCAAGACCTCATGATTGAGGAATACTGCCCGAGGGGCGAAGTCCAGAAACTAGAGCAGGAACTTTGGAACCTGACTATGAAGGGCACCAACGTGGTCCCTTACACTTCCCGTTTCAGCGAGCTGGTGGCCCTCTACCCCAATATGGTTCCCACTGAGGGGAAGAAGATCGAGAGGTACATATGGGGGCTAGTACCTCCGTATCAGGGGAATGTTATAGCATCAAACCCCGCTACCTTCGACAGTGCCAAGCGATTGGCACAACGACTCATTGACCATGGAGTCAAAACCCCTGCAACCACAACCACCCTAGCCATCCCGAAACCCTCCAAACCCGCTGATACTAAGCGGAAATTCTGGGATGAAAAGAAGAAGCAACGGGCTACCAAGAAGCAACAAATTGTGGCAATGCATGCCGCAATAACCCCTACTTCTGCTGCTACTACGGCTCTGGTGGGTCAGTATGCTGGAAGTTTGCCCAAGTGCAACAAATGCAACTACCACCACAATGGCCCCTGCCGTGAAATGCAGTGCTCTAACTGCAACAGGAAAGGACACACCGTCCGTTTCTGTAAGTTTCCGGCACAACCGATCACCCAGGTCCCTGGCTCTGGCACGAGCCCGACCTGCTATGGATGTGGCGAAGCAGGCCACTTTAAGAGGGACTGCCCCAAAGCAAAGAATGCTGGTGGAGCAGGGAGGGTACTAGCTATAGGCCACGGGGAAGCAGTTGCTGACCCGACAGTGGTGACCGGTATGTTCCTCCTCGATAACTCCTATGCATGCATTCTGTTCGATAATGGAGTGGAGTGAAGCTTCGTAAACCATAAATATGCTCGCATGCTTAAACAATCTCCACACGCACTCAAAGAACTATTCATAGTAGAAATGGCTAATGGAAAAACTGAAAGTACGAATAACATATACTTAGGTTGTACCCTAACTCTAGATAACCATTCATTCCCAATCGACCTCATGCCGGTCTCAATTAAAAGCTTCGACGTTATCATCAGCATGGATTGGTTAAGTCTTCATCGCGCCGACATCATGTGCTTCGAGAAAGCAGTCCGTCTAAACCTTCCGTCTAACGAAACTCTTATAGTCTACGGCGACAAGCCCGGTGCAAGTCTTCGTATAATATCCAGTATTCAAGCACAGAAGTATCTGCGCAAAGAATACCATGCATTCCTTGCTCACGTCGTCGACACAAGCCTCGAAACGAAAGAACTAAAGAACATCCCAGTAGTGAGCGACTTCCCCGACATTTTCCCAGAAGAACTACCTGGGTTACCTCCGCAACGACAAGTCGAGTTCAGAATCGACTTAGTCCCAGGAACTACCCCAGTAGCCAAGTCGCCCTACCGTTTAACTCCAACTGAGATGCAGGAACTCTCTGGTTAACTTAACAAACTGCTCAGTAAGGGCTTTATAAGGCCGAGCTTCTCACCTTGGGGAGCACCGGTCTTGTTCGTTAAGAAGAAAGACGGATCATTCCGTATATGTATTGACTACAGAGAACTCAACAAACTGACGGTCAAGAATCGTTATCCTCTGCCTCGCATAGACGATCTATTTGACCAACTGCAAGGGGCAAATTATTTTTCCAAAATTGATCTGAGATCCGGATATCACCAGCTACGAGTACTAGAGGAGGATGTGCCGAAGACAGCCTTCTGAACTCGTTACGGACATTACGAGTTCGTGGTGATGCCATTCAGATTGACCAATGCGCCTGCAGTCTTCATGTATCTGATGAATAGAGTATGCCGACCTTACTTGGATCAGTTTGTCATCGTCTTCATTGACAACATCCTGATCTACTCCCGAAGTAAGGAAGAGCATGGCAACCACCTGCGACAAGTTCTAGGGACATTACGAAAGGAGAAACTTTATGCGAAGTTCTCGAAATGTGAATTTTGGATCCGAAGAGTCGAATTCTTAGGACACGTGGTAAGCGAAGAGGGAATCCACATGGACCCATCCAAAATTAAAGCCATTGACAACTGGTCAGCACCGAAGATGCCTACAGAAATTCGTCAATTTCTAGGCCTCGCTGGCTACTACCGCAGATTCATTCAGAACTTCTCCCGAATAGCGAAACCCCTTTCAACCCTGACCCAGAAAGGCATGGCCTTTGACTGGGAAGAGAAACAAGAAAGAGCGTTCCAAACGCTCAAACGAGCCTTGTGTACCGCGCCAATACTATCCCTTCCCGAAGGTATAAAAGACTTCGTAGTCTATTGCGATGCATCGAATCAAGGGCTCGGGTGTGTTCTGATGCAGCGAGGTAGGGTCATTGCCTACGCCTCGAGACAATTGAAGACACATGAGGTTAACTACACGACCCACGATCTTGAACTAGGAGCAGTGGTGTTTGCTCTGAAGATCTGGAGACATTACTTGTATGGAACGAAAAGCACTATCTTTACCGACCACAAGAGTTTACAACACATTTTTGATCAGAAGGAGCTCAACATGAGACAACGACGGTGGGCCGAGCTACTCAGTGACTACGAATGCGATATTCGTTATCATCCGGGTAAAGCCAACGTAGTAGCAGACGCCCTAAGTCGGAAGGAATACTCTGGTCGCAAAGTCAAGTCATCATCAATAACCATCCATTCACACTTGTCTAAGCAAATTCAGGCGGCTCAACTTGAAGCCATGAAACCTGAAAATGTGACGGGTGAATCCCTTAGAGGAATGGACAAAAATTTAGAAGCCAAGGGTGACGGAGCCTTATATTTCATGAACCGGATCTGGACACCGAAACACGGTGGTTTCCGAGACTTGGTCATGACCGAGGCGCAAAACACTCGGTATTCCGTCCACCCAGGTTCAGATAAGATGTATCTGGATCTTAAAAAGCTATACTGGTGGCCTAATATGAAAGCAGAGATTGCTACCTTCGTAAGTAAATGCCTTACTTGCGCAAAGGTGAAGGTCGAGTACCAGAAGCCCTCTGGTTTATTGCAACAACCAGAGATCCCAGAATGGAAGTGGGAGCGGATCACTATGGATTTCATAACCAAGTTGCCTAAGACAACGGGTGGACTTGATGCCATATGGGTCATCGTCGATAGATTGACCAAGTCTACGCACTTCCTGCCTATCAAAGAAACTGACAAGATGGAGAAACTTACGAGAACATACATTAGGGAAATCGTACGATTACATGGTGTACCTATGTCCATTATCTCCGATAGAGATAGTAGGTTCACCTCAAGATTCTGGCAATCACTACAACATTCCTTAGGAACAAGGTTGGACATGAGCACAGCCTACCATCCACAGACCGACGGACAGAGTGAGAGGACCATCCAAACACTGGAAGATATGTTGTGAGCCTGCGTGATTGACTTTGGGAAGGCATGGGATACTCATTTACCCCTTGTCGAGTTTTCCTATAATAACAGTTATCACACGAGCATCAAGGCTGCTCCATTTGAAGCTCTCTACGGCCGAAAGTGCAGATCTCCTCTGTGCTGGGCTGAGGTGGATGATACCCAATTAGCCAGGGGGCAAGCTTCCGACAGTACTCTCACAGGTCCGGAGATCATTCGGGAAACGACATAGTAAATCGTTCAGATCCGTGAACGATTAAAAGCCTCTAGAGACCGACAGAAGAGCTACGTTGATAAACGAAGAAAACCTTTGGAATTTCAGGTGGGAGAAAGAGTCCTTCTCAAAGTCTCACCCTGGAAGGGCTTGATACGCTTCGGAAAGCATGGGAGGCTTAACCCGAGGTACATAGGGCCTTTCGAGATTCTTGCAAGAGTCGGCCCGTAGCTTACAAACTCGACCTACCCGACGCGCTTCGTAACATACATTCTACATTCCACGTATCTAACTTGAAAAAGTGTCTATCCGACGAGACTCTTGTAATCCCACTCGATGAGATCGAGACCAACGAGAGCCTCAACTTCGTGGAAGAACGTGTAGAGATCATGGACCGTGAGGTCAAGCAGACAAAGCAAAGCCGTATCCCTATCGTGAAGGTTCGCTAGAACGCCAAGCCAGGACCGGAATTCATTTGGGAACGCGAGGATCAGATGAAACTAAAATACCCTCATCTTTTCGCTTAATTATTTGTAACTTCTTGTTTGCTTAAGTTCTAATTTCGGGATGAAATTCCTTCTAACAGGGGGATGATGTGACAACCCGAAATTTCCATTTTGTACGAACCTTAAATATTTCAATAGAAGCTAGTCCAGTTTCAATGAACTTCAAACTTTTCCGAATAAGTTTGTGTACATTAGGGTTTACATTTAAGGAGATATCAGGAGAGTGGATGCTCATGGGTTTGTGAAACTTGAGCATTTTAACACTTCATCATGTTAACGTCCAATTACGGAATAAAATATTTTCTGCCAAAATATTTCAGGACTATAAATAGATTTCTGAACTAAATATTTCAATATTCACATTTCCAACTAGAGAAAATCCATATGCTCTCTCACGGATCTTCGGGTTTTCATCCCAAATCGTGAGTCTACTTTCCTAGTTGTGTTTTAATGCTTTTAATATGCTTAATAACATAATTTACATGTCAAATTTGTAAGATCCGGGAGTATACCGCCCAAGAACGTTCTTGGGGAGTAAACTCCAAAACGAAGCCTAAAAGCTACCTTGTCCCTTTTCCTTGTTAGGTAACTAGTTAAGGACATTATGTATGATCTTTTAAGGCTGGAACACAATCAAGAACACTTAGCTTTTGGAGTTTACGGCCCAAGAGTTTCTTGGACCGTAAACACCATTTTTCAAGGTCTTAAAGTGCCCTAAACACCCCTTAAGGCTTTAGACAATAACCCTCTATTACTTGTAACTTGTATGGGGAGTAAATTACATGAAAATCATCCCAAAAGGGGAGTTTACAGCCAAGAAATACTCTTGGGCCATAAACTCCAAGTAAAGGCACGAAAGTGTGCCTAAAGTCTGCTTTAGCCTTAAACAAAAGTCTAGGATTTATCCTTTGTGTGCAAGAGGCTTAAAAGAATTAAAACACCCACCCCATAGGAGTTTACGGCCGTAAACTCTAGGGGATATGGTCTTTAGGCCGTAAACTCCTCAAAGGAGCATTCTAAGGCCCTAAACTACCTAAAGGATTAAAGCACCAATGCTAGGCTTATTCTAGAATTCATTTAACACTTTAAAACACCCAAAACCACCAAGTCAAGAGTTCACAGCCGTAAACTCAAGGGTTCACGGCCGTAAACTCAAGGGTTTACGACCGTAAACTCCAAAGGTGGGTTTTGTTGGGTGGTAAACTCATATACAAGGTCATTTGGTACATTAAACCCCTTTAGCCTTGTCCCATAGCAACTTAGATGCAACCATTAGGACCTATAACACTTATACCAAGTGTTTGCATGTTCCTAAGTGTCCCAATTTATTTCATTAAGTTATTATTTGGATAATTAGTTATATATATGCTTATTATATGATAACTAGGCTCGTCCGTGTCAACAAGTCTCCATTTGCCATCTAGCACGGTATCCGACACTACAATCCAAACCACTCACCACCGGTGAGTTGATACCCCTTTAAATTAACCTTTGAAATACTTTAAATGTTTTAAATACTTTATGGGGGGAATACAAGTTCAATGCTTATAGTTATTGAAACCAATCACATGTGATTACATAAATCACATGTGATTAATAACTAGAAAACCAATGATTTTATCACTGTTCAAACTGTTTATCAAACTGCTTTACTTTGAAATGTTTTACAAACTCTTTTACTTACCAAATACAGTTATTTAAACTTTGTTATACTTCTTATAAATTGCATGCCCATATATGTATAGATATATAAGCAATGTTTAAAGGGCTTAGGAAGGCCATCCGCCCTATTTCCTTTTTCTCGATTTGGATGTGGTCTGGTGGGATTCCGGGTAACCATCCGAAGGTCGTTTCAAAATTAGTTATATATCAATTATACATATATAGACATAAAAGTACATCCATATTCATGCGTACTATACACATTACTATTAAGTTACCATCGGGGTAACACAGGATCATACTACTACAACTGTTAGATCAATGAGTCAGTTCATTCATGAGTCTATACATTACATTACTATGAGAACATATACAACTATACTAGGATGAGAACATATACAACTATACTAGAAAGAGAACATATACAACTATACTAGGAGGAGAACATATACAACTATACTAGAACGAGGAACAGTACATATATAAGAATACGATAACAATTGTGATCCACTAAATCGGAGCATGCCTTAAATGTCATGGCCCGAGTTATAGCCAGAATTCTCTTGGAGGGAGAGCGTGAGTTTGCGTATAGATCTATACTGGATTGACTATCCTACACCTTGCTGCTAGCTACAGCCGGACCTGCAGGTCTGCAGGTGCCAAACGTCATTTCGTTATTACGACCATTCGTATGTCGTTGTTACCATTCGATAGTATGGTGCAATTATCACATTATACCTTAATATAAATCCGGTTTAAGGTAGTTAGTACAACAGTAGTTCCTATAATACGAAACTACAGTACTACAATGATTTACCCATTACATATTTTTAGTGATAACCTCACTTAAACATTAATGTACGAACTATATTTGTTAAATGATAGTTACACGTCGGAAATTACACAATTTTACAACAAACCAGCATACAAAACAGTTAAGCCTTGGTAGAAGGCTACTTTAATAGAAAATATAGGTTTTTCTGAGAGATTCAAACTTTTACAAACACTTACATACATTTTACAAACTTATACTTGAGACACATTCAAGCATTTTGACAACAAACATCGACATTAAAATACTTATGAACTCACCAGCTAAATGCTGATAAACTCTTTCAAAATAACTTGTATTCTCAGGTCATCAGTAGACTGGTACCGAGGCCAACTTTTGAGAAGATGGAGCGCATTCAAGACTCATCATATTATTTTGATTTACATTATATTTTTGGTGTCTAAAACTGTACAGAACACGCTTGTATTAAAATTATATATTTAATGCAATGGATGATGTTGTTTGCTTATTTACATTTAGTGTGTTGTGATACTGTACATGACGTCCTCCGCCCCAGAACGTTTCCACCGTTCTTGGTTTTGGGGTGTGACACATATCCCCAAAATGAGATAGGTAGTGAAGCATGACTCATCATAGAACGAACCATGTCCAACAAAGTTCGATTGCGCCTTTCTGCCACACCATTTAACGGTGGTGTCCTAGGTGGCGTCAATTGCGAAACTATTCGACATTCATTAAGATAGTCATGGAATTCAAGACTTACATACTCTCCTCCTCGATCGGATCGAAGCATCTTGATTTTCCTTCCCAATTGATTCTCCACTTCATTTTTGAACTCTTTGAACTTTTCAAACGTTTCAGACTTGTGCTTGATTAAGTAAATAAACCGATATCTACTATAATCATCGGTGAAAGGCACGTAGAAGCGGTTTGCATCCTTTGTGGTGGATCTAAAGGGCCCACATACATCGGTATGTATTAGATCCAATAAACCCTCACCCCTCTCACAAGTGCTAGTGAAGGGTGACTTGGTCATCTTTCCAAGTAAACAAGATTCACACGTGTCATCTTCCCTAAGGTCGAATGACTCCAACACTCCATCCTTTTGGAGTTGGGCTATACGCTTCTTGTTGACATGTCCGAGACGACAATGCCACAAAGATGCTTTATCCATACTATTGGAAGAATCTATACACAACACATCATTTACTAGGTTATCTACAACCATAACAGTTTCATAAATTCCATTACAAGGCATTGCTTCAAAGTATAAAACACCATTTAGATAAGCATAAATAGAACCATTCATATTATTAACCGAATATCTAAATCGTTGTCTAAACAAACCATGAAATGAAATGATGTTTCTTGCCATATCTGGCGAGTAGCAACAATTACTTAAATCTAGACCTAATCCATTACTAAGAATATACTCCAATCTTGGTGACAGGCGACGATCTTTTGTTTCCCATGATTAGATTTATGCTTCCTTGCTCCACATCTCTATCTCTTCTTAGTCCCTGCAAATCAGAACAAATATGGTAACCACATCCTGTATCAAGAACCCAAGAAATAGTGTGATATGAATTACTAGATTTAATTGTGTATATACCTACAAAAGATGGCTTGATCTTTCCATCCTTGATGGCTTGCAGATATTCCGGGCAACTTCTCTTCTAATGCCTTATCTCATGGCAATGATGGCACTCTGCCTCCTTCGGGTTAGGGTTGGGCTTAGCGGGATTAACCTTGGTCCCACTAGAAGAAGAACCATCTTGGTACTTCCCCTTGCGGTGGCTCTTTGACGGAGCCTTCCTCTTCTTTCCCTTTCCCTGTCCTATAGCCAAAACAGGAGCAACGGTTGGTGCGGGAGATGGTGCAGCAGACTTGTCCTTTAGGTTGCTCCCAGCAGTCCTAAGGAGTCCTTGGAGTTTTCTTAGGGTGACCTCTTCCTTGTTCATGTGGTAGGTCATCCTAAATTGGTTGTAGCATGAAGGCAAGGAATGAAGAACAATGTCGATGGCCAAATTCTCCCCAAATTTAACATTTAACTCGCGAAGACGATCAACATATCGTTGCATCTTTGGCAAATGCACAGTCAACGATTCTCCATTTCACATCTTAGCGGTTATCATGTTAGTGATGATCTCGTAGAGCTCTTGCCTCGCGCTTTGGTGGTACCTCTCCATCAAGTATTGATGCATCTCATACGGATACATGTCCTCATAGGACATTTGGAATTCTTGGTTCATAGTGGCTATCATGATGCAATGGACTTTTGTTGCACCACGTTCGTGCGTCTCAAAGACAGCCATCTCTTCGGGAGTAGCGATTTCTGGGTTGACCTTCTCGAGCTTTTCGTTGAGGACATACACTTTGTCCTCGTAGCGTGCAGTGGTGCGAATGTATCTTATCCATTCGCTAAAGTTCGTACCATCGAAGGTCACCTTTTGGCAAAGACTCATTAGTGTGAATGAGTTAGCAGCAGCGTTGTTTGTGTTCGGCATCTACAAATAGAAAGGACAAAGTTTGACTAGAATTTGTGACATCCCCATTTTTCACGGCCAGAAAAGACCGATTTTTTTTATGCTTTATAAAAATCAGAGTACGAAAAAATGTTACGGAATTTGTTCCAAGAAAAACATGATAAATACATTATAAAAACATTTTCGGAGAAACATATTTTATTCATTTTAAAACATTTGGTGTTGTCATCGTTAATACATAAACATAAGCATAAACAGAATTTACAATTATTTACACTAGTGATCTACATCTCTTTAAATTTCTCAGTGTAATGTCACTTCATATCGTCACCTGTGATATAAATAAACTGAGTGGGTCA
This sequence comes from Lactuca sativa, assembly GCF_002870075.4. NCBI lineage: Eukaryota > Viridiplantae > Streptophyta > Magnoliopsida > Asterales > Asteraceae > Lactuca > Lactuca sativa. The sequence goes on from NC_056626.2 coordinate 300,948,060, forward strand.
GGTTGGGAAACCTGGTGAGTACATAGGGTTTTCAACCCACATTAATATAATTATTATGTTTAAACACTCAAACAATCAACCCAATTATCCATCCCCATTATCTTCTTTACTCTTAAATATTTAACCTAAGAGTCAGCTATCCTGCATTCATTTATTCTGAAGTCCCTTACTTCCAGGGTCATAGGAATGGCACTAAATCCATAGCTGCCAATGTTCGTTCGTAAAGCACTAATTCCATAGCTGCTATAGTCTACTCATCGGGTACTAAATCCATACCTACCAGTGTTTATCTAATAGGTACTAAGTCCATAGCTACCAATTCCTAACATGTACTAAATCCATAGCTACCAGCGTCTAACTAATAGGTACTAAGTCCATAGCTACCAATTCCTAACAGGTACTAAATCCATAGCTACAAACGTCTAACGGGTACTAAGTCCACAACTACAGGTGTTTGTCCAATAGGCACTAAGTCTATAGTTGCCAATGTATACTCTCATCATCTTATATCTCTCATAATTCATCTACCTATGTCATACCCAACATATTCGTATATATAAAATCGATATACAGTTTAAGTCATTTAAAACATGTATAAAACGTTCATCCAGCATAGACAGCAAGTATTCAGATAATATGCACACATAGCACGTAGTTTATATAAAATACTTCATATCTATGTGTAAGATGAAATGGACTATGCACTCACCTGAAAGGTGGTGACTCAGCACTCGGACAGCGCTTCGATACTCTCAAAACAATTTTCCTTTGATAAAACCTAGTACCAATACCACTAGGGTTTAGTCTAACGATAACCGCGACAAATTAATTAGTCTAACTATTATTATCATTATAATATAAGAGTTAATAACAGTCAATATAATTCATAATAATAGCCCAAATAATTATTTTAAGGGCCTAATAACATTCCTATAATTATTTGAAAGCTATATTAAAAATTGTGTAAGTGTAGCTCACTTACAGCGGATTTTAACGAAAACCGGAACTTTATTTGGAGCAGCGTTTCGTAACCGAAAGACACTTTTTCTCGGGACTCCGGGAGCCTCGGGGCTTCCCTCAGGAGCTAAGGGGTTTATCTAGGGCTTAAGGGGGGTTTGGAACTCTAGAGAGATAAACTAGTGAGAGAAAGAAGATATTTTAGAGTGAAGAATTATGGCAGCCTCGGCCTTCTATTTATCGCCCAGACTTTGGACCTTACGTTGGGCGTACCGAAGCCTTACGCTAGGCGTAAGTTCGGATAAGGGTGCCAGCTTCGCACCAGATGGCTCGCAACATCGGAAGAGGTAAGGCGAGGGTACGCGGGGCGTACTGACCTCGGACGTGGGACGTATGCGAGGACGACGTGCCAGCCATCCGAAGCGAGTCGTGATCAGCAAGTGACGGTCATGATTAAGCCACGTCATTGATTAAGCAAGAGATTTCGCAAATTGCATTCTCATCTTCTAAAAATCATAACTTTCACATACGAGCTCCGTTTTCGAAGTTCTTTATATCCACGTGAAGGTGGGAACGTACTCTACAACTTTCGTTAAGACTCTGTCGGCTAATTTTGATTCTATTTAAAATTTTGTATTATTAACAGGCCAGGACAGGATTGGTCCGTTAAATTCTCATAACTTCTTCATCCGACGTCCGTTTTCGCCCATCTTTTTCTCGTTACGCTACTCTTAACGAGATATTCAATTCTCATTTAGGTCGTTTTGGCTAAAAATCACTCGATCTAATATTCGAATTTCGGGCTGTACACTACTAATCCGAAACTTCGAAAAATCATAACTTCTTCATACAAAGTCAGATTTGGGCGTTCGTTTTATCAATGTTATTAGTTTAACATATTCTACTACTTTCGTTTAGTTTGCTAAGGCTAAATCTCGCTCTATCTTTTGTCGAAAAGTCGTTTGCGACCCCTTATTGCCTCTAATTTGACTACCCGGATCTGCGGGCGTTACAATTATCTCCCCCTTGGGATGATTACGTCCCGGAATCATCAACGCAACAGGGCTCATATAATGACTCCATACGTCATCTCTTCATCCTAGGTATTAATTATAACTTCTATATTTCTTTAAGTCTATCTCTTAGATTCATTGACTGTAAGTAGTACTTGATCATGCACCTGCTCTCTACCTCAGGTTAGACTCCAAATTATGACCTATCATCATATGATGTACGTTTAGACTCAGGTCTCTTAGATTTAAATTCTAAAATAGACTATGCCTTCCTTCATGTTCTAATGTGATATAATCAAACTTTAACATGTAGCGTTTCTAGCTACCAACTTCTTTAACAACAAATGTGATACTTTTATTGATCGCATTGATTTCAATTGTTTGGTTAAAGTCGGATGCTACATCAAACTTGGTTCTCTGAACCATGTAACCTACTCATCATATTCGGACTTAATGCGATATGACCACTATGGTTGGGATAACAACAATCTTCTTAGTCATTACCGAAACCATGGTAAGGACATACTTGAATAAAACGAAATCAATTACTAGCTTCTTGGTAACCTTGTGACTTTCCCTGATCCAAGTGTGAGTCATGTGCTTCCGGTAGTATAGGCCTCTACTACCATTCAGACCTACTCATACTCGTCCCAAGTATTGTCCCGCAGTCCCCAAGTCCTAAAATCACAAAATAATTTAACATATACGAGTGTGTCCAAATAATCATAAAAATTTCCCTAAACTCTACTAGGACTTATTCCATGCGTATCTTCAATCATCAATTCTGCTTTAACTCGGTTGGTGAGGGAAACTCCAGATGATAGGAAAACTTTAGGAATTACACCAATCGTTCTATCCTCCCGCCAATCAAATGTGTACATTCAGATCTACCGTAATTCTCTAGACGTACTCATTTTATCAGACGTATTCTAAAGGCAAGATACCTCTCTTATGATATCTTCCGATAGGTATCATTCACTATCATAAGCCTTTTCATTTCCACCATTTACATAATTTTCTACCAGCCTTCACCATGACGTTACGTTCACAGAAGCATGCGTTTAGTGCATCAAGACGAGAAACTAGATAAAGAAGATTTAGACGTGTAATCCTCCTTATTACTCTGAAAAGTTACATGCCAGTTCTAATATCGTAATTAAACATTTAGAAACCTGAGCACATAAAATTTCCAGATCCGGTCGGTAATAGACCATAGATCCGAACAAATAACAACATATCAGGCACAAGCATATAGCACATAAAAGCATTTTAGGCACAATCCCTAAAATAATCTAGTGCTCACATCTCACAATCATCGCTTAGGATTCTAAGTTTAAGTCTAGAAATAAATCCATATTCCTAGTTCGCTTAAACTAATGCTCTGATACCAACTGTGACATCCCCATTTTTCACGGCCAGAAAAGACCGATTTTGTTTATGCTTTATAAGAATTAGAGTAAAAAAAATGTTGCGGAATTTGTTCCCAGAAAAACATTGTAACATCCGGAAATATCAAGAGTAGAGTTGAAGGGCTAAAAGAGTAAATTGGGAAAGAGTGACTCGGCGAGTCCATGGGTGGACTCGGCGAGTAGAGTCGCGACTGGGTCGCGTGTTAAGTAGCCGACTCGGCGAGTCAGTAAGATGGACTCGACGAGTAGGCGCTGATTGGAGAAAACCCTAATTCTCGGGGTTGAGCCCTATATAAAGATCATTATGTTTTCCCCCCAACCTCTTTGTTCCCCCTTAAGTTCCAGAAACCCTAAAATCATGGAGATGCACCATTGTTGAGCAAATTAGAGCTTGGAGAGGTGGTTGTTGAAGAGATTCCAAAGAAGAAGAGGCTTGGATCAAAGGGCTTTGCAAGAATTCGGGATAATCTTCTTCTGGAGCTTCCTTTTGAGGTATCTTTCCATTGTTTGAGCTGCTATTGTGTAGATTCTTCATTTTGGGGGCGTTAAGATCATATCCTTTGGATGTATTGGGGTTTAGAGGCTAGATCTAAGGTTGCTACCTCAGATCTGGGATGGAGAGGAGTTGGAATGCATGAAAGTCCCTGTGTTGAGTGTTGGATGAAGCTATCTTCTCCCAAACCTTAGCCCTAATGTGCAAAATGCATAGATCTCTTTGGATTCACGTAAAGTTTGCCACTTTACGTGATGGATGAGTTGTAGGAGGCTAGATCTATGTTTTGGAGCAATTGGATGGCTTGGAGTGCTTCTGTATGGATTCAGACCGGTGGTACTCGGCGAGTCACATGGGTGGACTCGACGAGTTGCTTGAAGATGGCCTGGAACTCAGCGAGTTGTATGAAAAACTCGGCGAGTAGGTTGAAGATAGCCTTAGACTCGGCGAGTCTGTTCTTGGGCTCGGCGAGTCTTGTTGAAGAGTCCCAATATTTTCTGGTCGAGTTGAGAATCGGTGAGTCAAAGGATTACTCGGTGAGTTGTGTGCGAGTGAGTTGTTGAACTCGACGAGTCTCGGGGTGACTCGGCGAGTTAGGTCGCGGTTGAAGGAAGTTCTGAGTATGGGGACTCGGCGAGTCATCGGGTTGACTCGGCGAGTAGAGTCAGTCAGGGGTTGACTTTGACCTTGTCTTTGACCAAGGGTTGACCAGTGGTTTCTAGGGGTATTTTGGTAATTTATGATTGTTGTTTTGAGTTCAGTGCATTGGCGGTTGTCCAGTGGTGGAGATCGTATCAGTGATCGGAGCAGTTCGGGTTATCTGTTCGGTCGGCAGTTTCGTGATGAGTTATCCTCACTATATCAACAGGGTCTAAGGCACCAAGGCCGGCCCTTATCGGATTGAGATCCGGGTAGTTGTTATTATGTTGTTGTTTTGTTATGTTTGCATCGTGAGAGCTAGGATGGTATATGTTAGAGATCTAATTGAGATCGGTATCCTGAGAGATAGGGAGATGCTATGCTAGTGACCTGTTAGGTCGGTATCCTGGTTAGGAGGATGATATGCTATGTGATCTGTTTGATCTGCCTGTTGACTGTGAATTGCTATATGATTGTATGTATATGTGCACATGGTTGTTTGGACTGGAGTTGGGTTGAGGCGGGTCCTGCTGTGTGCTGTAGGCCAAGATACCCAGGGTGGAACGATTGTCCCAAAGGCCCAGCGAGCGGCCCGGATAGGCTGTAGGCCCCGAAAGGGCGGACCAGACGTGCCGAAGGCTCGGAGAGTGGACCAGAGAGACTGAAGGCCCGGTGCGGGCGGACCAGTCATACTGTAGACTCGATGTATGTAGATAGACTCGGAGAGTGGACCAGAGAGACTGAAGGCCTGGTGCGGGCGGACCAGTCATATAGTAAAATCGATGTATGTGGATAGACTCGGAGGGTGGACCAGGTGGACTGTAGGCCGGTGCGGCGGACCAGTCACACAGTAGACCCAAAGTGCATGGCTGTTCTGTGATCGGATATGTTATGGCATGTTATGCGTGTATGGTATTTGTGGTTGGTATTTTGGGGATATCTCACTAAGCTTTCGGGCTTACAGTGGTGGTTTCATGTGTTTCAGGTTCTTCAGGAGACTGTGGCAAGGCGAAGGCGTGATCGTACCGCTCCTCATGATTTTATAGTGATGTGATTATTGGAACACGTTAAATGATTTGTATTGGAAACCTTTTTGTAAAGATTTTAAATGTAATCGAGCTGTTTTGAAAAATTTTAAATTGGTTGTATTTTTCGGTCGTTACAAGTTGGTATCAGAGCCTTGGTTTGAGTGAATTGGAGGAACATTCGTGTGACTCCAGTCTCAAATCGAGGAGAGTTTTTAAAAGAGTATTTAAATGGTTTTCAAAATGTGTAAGGGAGGACGCGGAGGTATGATCAGCCGGAGCCAGTAAGTAACCCCAAAATACCATGCATGTTATGTGTTTTTGAGCTTTGATAGAACAGCATGCTAGTGTTAGGCTAGGGATCTTCAGGATTTCATGATAATGTTGCCTGATTTGTGATGCCTGTAGCCTAGGGTCCTTATGGGAGATTCTCAGTTTTCCTCTAGTGGTGAGGGTTAATCGTTGTTATGCATGTTTCTCTAGGGCGTTGTGGTAGTACTTCATACTAATATGGGTAGGTGTGGAAGGTAGTATGGGCCTGTAATACTGAAAGCACAGGACCCATACGCGTATCAGGGAAACCATGATCTCTAGGGTTGGGTTGAGAGAGAGTTGGATCCCAGGTTGTGGGTAGAGTCTGAGATTTTGTGTGGTGTTTTTCAGTATGGAGATTCCGAGGCATGATGAGAGTGGATCCGAGTCAGGATCGGGAGCTGGAGAGGGAGTTTCGGGCGAATCAGTGTCGCCCGAGGTTATCGTTCAGATGAGCACGAGCGAGTTGGATGCGAGGATTCGTGAGATCCTGCGTGATGAGATTGCTGAGTTGTTCCGGGCTGAGTTGCCGGAGCTGTTTGGGTCGATTAAGACCGCCATGGTTGAGTATTTTGATGAGCGCTATGCAGCTCTCACTGAGACGGCTGCCGCGGCAGCTACAACGGCTGTAGCAGCGGCAAGGGGAGGATCTAGTCGGGGATTTCAGTATCGGGACTTCGCTAATATGAAGCCTCCCACATTCGATGGAGTTCAGGACCCGATTGTTGCTATGAGGTGGTTATCAGACGTGGAGGGGTGTTTCTTCACGTGTTCATGCCCTGCTGATCAGAGTGTGAGGTCTGCTCTGAACCTGTTGAGGCTCGGGGCGAAGGATTGGTGGCGATTGACCACGGGGTCATATTCGGAGGCGCAGAGGGTTGCGGTATCATGGGATTAGTTCCAAGAGATGTTCATCACTCGTTATGTTCCGCAGGTTGAAAGAGAGAGATTGGCTCAGGAGCTCCTTGAGCTGAAGCAGGATTCGGAGTCGGTGACTGAGATCACCAGGATGTTCACCGAGAGGGCGATGTTTTACCCAGAGTTCGCTTCGGAGCAAGCTCAGATGTCTCGATATCTGAGCATGCTCAAGAGGGACATCAGGCAGTTTGTGTCTGCGCAGAGGTGCGGGACATTGTTGGAGTTGCAGGAGGCGCTAGACGACGTGAGTTAGAGATTGAGTTGCAGTTGCGTGAGCTGAGGCAGGCTCAGGTGCAGTCGCAGCCGGCGCCGAAACGGTCCAAGACCGTTGATGTTAGAGTGGAGGATCTGAGTAGTCACACTTGTGGGAAGTGTGGGAGGGGTCACACCGGGGTTTGTAGGTCCGGTGGTGCATGTCGCAAGTGCGAAAAGGAGGGGCACTATGCGAGGGATTGTCGGCAGGCAGCGCTAGTTCGGGATTTGAGGATTTGCTATCAATGTCATCAGGTTGGGCATTTGAGGGTCAACTGTCCACAGCTTGCTGCAGGACCGGTGCAGGCTCCAGCACCGGCCACTTTGAGGATCACAGGTGGAGGTCAGGGTGGAGCGGAGCCCCCAAGGGCTCAGGGTCGTGCTTATCAGCTTACGGCAGAGGAGGTCAGAGCAGTGTCGGATGCAGCTGCGGGTATGTTTCTTTCTTGATATATTTTGTTATCTTGTGAATATTGTGGTGTAATGTTTATGAGCTGGTATTTTGTTTGGTTTTCGATGTGGTATTCGCCTTTTTGCGGGTTGTGGTTTTGGTTATGGGTTATTGTTTTGGGAATTCTGTCGGTTATCATTCATGAGGATTGTCAGTGGAAACCCGACATTGGGTTGCAAGTCGGGTAGCATCTGCATTCTGAGGAGCGGTTAGATGCAGATTGAGTTTCTTTCGAGTAGGTTGATCAGTGTTGATGTGAGATCTCGTTGAGGTTGTTTATGCTTGTGGGAAGCAGTCCGCGTGTAAGTATTTTCCTTGTGGAAGAGTTGTTCTGGGAAGTCGGTGATGGCCACTGGTGGTTGATAGTTAGTGCCCAAGTGGGGGAGAATTGGAGAATTCTCCGGGAGATCGATGAGTAATCGAAAGTGCTTAGCTGTTGGGATTCAGCAAGTGTTCTGTCAGCCCAGAGTATAGGTTGATAGGAGTGAGTATCGAGCATGCGGGGTGGGATACAGACCTAGGGCATTTGATTGTGGAGGGCTTGGGAGCAGGCCGGGATTAAGCATGTATGATGGAGTTAGAGTTCGGAACCCCTCGAGGGCTAGAACGGTATGCATGGGAGATTTTCCGGGAGGATAGCCCGGAATGTTGAATGCTAGTTGAGCGGTCCGGATAGACTGAAGGCCGGTAGGCGTACCAGTCAGGCCGAAGGCTCGGAGAACGGTCCAGTCAAACTGAAGGCACTAAGAGCGGTCCAGATTGGCTGAAGGTTCTGAGAGAGTGGTCCAGATGGGCTGAAGGCCTGGTGAGGCGGTCCAGTCATGCTGAAGACTCTGCAGGTATCGTTGGATCAGTTTGAGGATATGGATTGTGTTCATTGCAGTGCGTTTGCATTAGAAGTTCTGGCCCTGGGTAGTGATCTTGATTAGTGGAGATAGTGCATGGGCTTGAGAGTCCCTGCGATGAGAGTCAGAGTATATGTGTTGGATGGATAGCGGATATGCTAAAAGGGTGGTGTAGCGTTGGGCGAGCACCGTGGCACTTGTTGGAGTGGCATCATGGCCAAGTGGATTCCTTAGTACAGGAAGTGAGAGAGGTGTGTAACTCCGAGAGGGAGTGCAAGTTCACGGAAGTGAAAGCAGCAGAGCAGAGTTATGATTAGAGTAATCCGAGTATGGTTATTGAGCAGCGTGTTTGCGGCAGTGGGATTGAAGCACATCCAGTTTGGGATGTTGCTGAGATCGCGGAGGGAATTCCGCAGATATAGAGCAAGGAGACTCGGAAGGGATGCAGGGAGAGAGTCTTGGGCTCTCAGTGTGATTCTGATCAGGGTATTGGATATGTATTAGTGGTTCATCCTGGGGGATGTTGGAGGATATCATCAGTGTATCAGGTTTTCCCAACCTGAGGGTGCTAGAGAAGTCCAGCATGTGTATGTGAATGCAAGAGGAGAACTCGTGGGAGTTGCTCTGAGATGGAGATTGGGTCTTTCCGTCGTCGCGGAATGGATAGAGTGGGATTCGGATCGGGGATCCGATGGTTCATGGCTTTCTAAGCCCTTATGGGTCGAGTTAATGTTGAGATTTGGGGCAGTGATGCGTCATGGATAATTCGTGGTTATTGTGTGTGATTATCAGAGGGTACAGCCGGTGCCCGACTCGAGACGGTGATTAGGACACCGTAAGGAAAAAGAAAGTGTGTGTGAGTTTCGATGGGTATGCCTGGAGGGACTTGGCCAGGTTGAGGCCAGGTGGCGCGTTGTGGGAGTATCTTTGGGATTGAAGTGTTGTAGGCTTCGGGGACGAAGCCTAATTTAAGTGGGGCAGAATTGTAACATCTCGAAATATCAAGAGTAGAGTGGAAGGGCTAAAAGAGTAAATTGGGAAAGAGTGACTCGGCGAGTCCCTGGGTGGACTCGGCGAGTAGAGTCGCGACTGGGTCGCGTGTTAAGTAGCCGACTCGGCGAGTCAGTAAGATGGACTCGGCGAGTAGGCGCTGAGTGGAGAAACCCCTAATTCTCGGGGTTGAGACCTATATAAAGATCATTATGTTTTCCCCCCAGCCTCTTTGTTCCCCTTAAGTTCCAGAAACCCTAAAATCGTGGAGAAGCACCATTGTTGAGCAAATTAGAGCTTGGAGAGGTGGTTGTTGAAGAGATTCCAAAGAAGAAGAGGCTTGGATCAAAGGGCTTTGCAAGGATTCGGGATAATCTTCTTCTGGAGCTTCCTTTTGAGGTATCTTTCCATTGTTTGAGCTGATATTGTCTAGATTCTTCATTTTGGGGGCGTTGAGATCATATCATTTGGATGTATTGGGGTTTAGAGGCTAGATCTGAGGTTGCTACCTCAGTTCTGGGATGGAGAGGAGTTGGAATGCATGAAAGTCCCTGTGTTGAGTGTTGGATGAAGCTATCTTGTCCCAAACCTTAGCCCTAATGTGCAAAATGCATAGATCTCTTTGGATTCACGTAAAGTTTGCCACTTTACATGATGGATGAGTTGTAGGAGGCTAGATCTGTGTTTTGGAGCAACTGCATGGCCTGGAGTGCTTCTGTATGGATTCAGACCGGTGGTACTCGGCGAGTCACATGGGTGGACTCGACGAGTTGCTTGAAGATGGCCTGGAACTCAGCGAGTTATATGAACAACTCGGCGAGTAGGTTGAAGATAGCCTTAGACTCGGCGAGTCTGTTCTTGGGCTCGGCGAGTCTTATCGAAGAGTCCCAATATTTTCTGGTCGAGTCGAGAATCGGTGAGTCAAAGGATGACTCGGTGAGTTGTGTGCGAGTGGACTCAGAGTTGTTGAACTTGACGAGTCTCGGGGTGACTCAGCGAGTTAGGTCGCGGTTGAAGGAAGTTCTGAGTATCGGGACTCGGCGAGTCATCGGGTTGACTCGGCGAGTAGAGTCAGTCAGGGGTTGACTTTGACCTTGTCTTTGACCAAGGGTTGACCAGTGGTTTGAAGGGGTATTTTGGTAATTGTTGATTGTTGTTTTGAGTTCAGTGCGTTGGCCGCTGTCCAGTGGTGAAGATCGTATCAGTGATCGGAGCAGTTCGGGTTATCTATTCAGTCGACAATTTCAAGGTGAGTTATCCTCACTATATCAACAGGGTCTAAGGCACCAAGGCCGGCCCTTATCGGATTGAGATCCGGGTAGTTGTTATTATGTTGCTGTTTTGTTATGTTTGCATCCTGAGAGCTAGGATGGTATATGTTAGAGATCTGACTGAGATCGGTATCCTGAGAGATAGGGAGATGCTATGCTAGTGACCTGTTAGGTCGGTATCCTGGTTAGGAGGATGATATGCTAAGTGATCTGTTTGATCTGCCTGTTGACTGTGAATTGCTATATGATTGTATGTATATGTGCACATGGTTGTTTGGACTGGAGTTGGGTTGAGGCGGGTCCTGTTGTGTGCTGTAGCCCAAGATACCCAGGGCGGACCGGTTGTCCCAAAGGCCCAGCGAGCGGCCCGGATAGGCTATAGGCCCCGAAAGGGCGGACCAGACGTGCCGAAGGCTCGGAGAGTGGACCAGAGAGACTGAAGGCCCGGTGCGGGCGGACCAGTCATACTGTAGACTCGATGTATGTGGATAGACTCGGAGAGTGGACCAGAGAGACTGAAGGCCTGGTGCGGGCGGACCAGTCATACTGTAGAATCGATGTATGTGGATAGACTCGGAGGGTGGACCAGGTGGACTGTAGGCCGGTGCGGCAGACCAGTCACATAGTAGACCCGAAGTGCATGGCTGTTCTGTGATCGGATATATTATGGCATGTTATGCGTGTATGGTATATATGGTTGGTATTTTGGGGATATCTCACTAAGCTTTCGGGCTTACAGTGGTGGTTTCATGTTTTTCAGGTTCTTCAGGAGACTGTGGCAAGGCGAAGGCGTGATCGTACCGCTCCTCATGATTTTATAGTGATGTGATTCTGGGAACACGTTAAATGATTTGTATTGGAAACCTTTTTGTAAAGATTTTAAATGTAATCGAGCTGTTTTGAAAATTTTAAAATTGGTTGTATTTTTCGGTCGTTACAAACATGATAAATATGTTATAAAAATATTTTCGTAGAAACGTATTTTATTGATTTTAAAACGTTTGGAATGTCATCGTTAATACAGAAACATAAGCATAAACATAACTTAGAATTATTACACTAGTGATCTACGTCTCTTTAAATCTCTCAGTGTAATGTCACTTCATATCGTCACCTGTGATATAAATAAACTGAGTGGGTCAGGTTGGGAAACCTGGTGAGTACATAGGGTTTTCAACCCACATTAATATAATTATTATGTTTAAACACTCAAACAATCAACCCAATTATCCATCCCCATTATCTTCTTTACTCTTAAGGATTTAACCTAAGAGTTAGCTATCCTACATTCATTTATTCCGATGTTCCTTACTTCCAGGGTCATAGGACTGGCACTAAATCCATAGCTGCCAGTGTTCGTTTGTAAAGCACTAATTCCATAGCTGCTATAGTCTACTCACCGGGTACTAAATCCATAGCTACCAGTGTTTATCTAATAGGTACTAAGTCCATAGCTACCAATTCCTAACAGGTACTAAATCCATAGCTACCAGCGTCTAACTAATAGGTACTAAGTCCATGGCTACCAATTCCAAAACAGGTACTAAATCCATAGCTACCAACGTCTAACAGCTACTAAGTCCATAGCTACCAGTGTTTGTCTAATATGCACCAAGTCTATAGCTGCCAATGTATACTCTCATCATCTTATATCTCTCATCATTCATCTACCCATGTCATACCCAACATATTCGTATATATAAAATACATATACAGTTTAAATCATTTAAAACATGTATAAAACGTTCATCCAGCATAGACAGCAAGTATTCAAATAATATGCACACACAACACGTAGTTCATATAAAATACTTCATATCTATGTGTAAGATGAAAGGGACTATGCACTCACCTGAAAGGTTGTGACTCAGCACTCGGACAGCGCTTCTATACTCTCAAAACAATTTTCCTTCGATAAAACCTAGTACCAATACCACTAGGGTTTAGTCTAACGATAACCGCGACAAATTAATTAGTCTGACTATTATTATTATTATATAAGCGTTAATAACACTCAATATAACTCATAATAATAGCCCAAATAATTATTTTAAGGGCCTAATAGCATTCCTATAACTATTTGAAAGCTATATTAAAAATTGTGTAAGCGTAGCTCACTTACAGCGGATTTTAACGAAAACCGGAACTTTATTTGGAGCAGCGTTTCGAAACCGAAAGACACTTTTTCTCGGGACTCCGGGAGCCTCGGGGCTTCCCTCGGGAGTTAAGAGGTTTATCTAGGGCTTAAGGGGGGGGGGGGGTGTTTGGAACTCTAGAGAGATAAAATAGTGAGAGAAAGAAGAGATTTTGGAGTGAAGAATTACGGCAGCCTCGGCCTTCTATTTATAGCCCAGACTTTGGACCTTACGTTGGGCGTATCGAAGCCTTACGTTGGGCGTAAGTTCGGATAAGGGTGCCAGCTTCGCACCAGTTGGCTCGGAACATCGGAAGAGGTAAGGCGAGGGTACGCGGGGCGTATACGAGGACGACGTGTCGGCCATCCTAAGCGAGCCGTGATCAGCAAGCGACGGTTAGGATTAAGCCACGTCATCGATTAAGCAACAAATTTCGCAAATTGCATTCTCATCTTCTAAAAATCATAACTTTCAAATACGAGCTCCGTTTTCGATGTTATTTATATACACGCGAAGGTGGGAACGTACTCTACAACTTTCGTTTAGACTCCGTCGGCTAATTTTGATTCTATTTGAAATCTTATATTATTAACAGGCCGAGACAGGATTGGTCCGTTAAATTCTCATAACTTCTTCATCTGACGTCCGTTTTCGCCCATCTTTTTCTCGTTACGCTACTCTTAATGAGATCTTCGATTCTCGTTTAGGTCGTGTCGGCTAAAAATCACTCGATCTAATATTCGAATTTCGGGTTGTACACTGCTAATCCGAAACTTCGAAAAATCATAACTTCTTCATACGAAGTCAGATTTGGGCGTTCTTTTTATCGATGTTCTTAGTTTAACATATTCTACCACTTTCGTTTAGATTGATAATTCTAAATCTTGCTCTATCATAAATTCACTATTTACGCTTCCTGGTGTCGTGCCAGTTGCGTTGCGAAACTTCGACGGGTGATAACTTCTTCGTTATAATTTGGATTTCGGCGTTCTTTATATGTATGTAAACCTTGTGACATATTCTACAACTTGGTTAAGATTAGTTATTCTAAATAATTTTTTGTCAAAAAGTTGTTTTCGACCCCTTATTGCCTCTAATTTGACTAGCCCGGATCTGCGGGCGTTATAGAATTGGATCCCTAATTAAACACCCAAAAAGAAAAATTAGGGCTAGGAACCAACAACATTATTTACATATTAGAAAAGGGATGTCGTAATCCAATAATGCAAATAATTTAGAGGTAAGTGAATGATGGTTCACTAATTCTTCACCATGAAAACATAACCTTAAGTTTTATTGAGAATTCCTAGATTTTAGAGGTTCATTGAACCTTTCAATGGCATGTTTAAATCTCGATATGCCCATCTAGTTTGTGACTCGGATACCAAGGATCACAAAGAGGTGTGAATTACCATGCAAATCTACATGGTGCCTTCATTGTTACAATCATCTATTCGATGTGTCGGTAAACCACACACGCTCCATCGAACTATGATAAACAATGAATCACCCTTTGCCACCTTTGCTTAGAACCAATTAGTGTGCCGGTAAACCACACACGCTCCACTAACTTCTTAGCAAGGGTGCAAAGTGCACTTTCATGGGATTGCATCAATTCACTTTTCCTAAAGTAACTAAGATTGGGAATTTTATAAAATAGTTTAGTTACTTTATTGTCACAACTGTAAATTTTGAGCCATGTAATCTATACATTCAAGTTAATGTGAATCAAAAACTTCAATCAAATACATCATGCAAGTACTACAAATAGTCATCAAACAATTGGAGACCCTAGAAGTTCTTATTAAGCCTAATTTAAGCTAGAACTTCCTTATTGGATCCAAATGGGCCAATAAGCTTCCAATTAGACTATCATGGGCTTAGAGCCCTAATTGGACTCTAATTGGACCCACACTTATTTATTTTAACCTTTTAGGTCATGTTGGGCCTAGAATGAAATGGATTAAGAGCTTTGGTACATGAGAAACCTAGAACTAGTTCAAGAAAAATATAAAAATCCTACTACATTCTCTTAAGCTTAAAACACACCCAAATTAACACTAATATTGGGCTTAGGAGCAAAAAGCCCAAAAATCTTTTTTTTTCCTTCCCATTCTCGGCCCAAGGCCCAAACCCAAGAAGGAGTTGACTTTCAAGTGACACCTCATCTTTACCCATAGGATATCCATGCATTTTCTCATTTCTCCATGCATTTCACTTCAAAGATCACTTCCATTCTTCCCTCCCACTTCTTTCTTGTTTGGCCGAGAGCAACACCACACACACACAAAACACTCACAAACTCTCTCTAAAATTCACTCAAGACTTCTTCCTCTTCCCTCTCCAAAATCTCGAGTTCTAGGAAGCTTTCAAGAGGAAATCTCTACAATATTCTTCATCTAAGGTAAGATTATACATAGATCTATGGTTTAAATTCTTTTGTTATCAAAATCCTTCCCTAATCTATACAAAAATCGTGATCTTACACCCTAGAATCATCTCAGAACTCAAGATCTTCATCAAAGGGAGCCAAGGCCAAAAACACTTCATTTTTCTTCCATCTTTTCTTCCAAAAACCGAGTCAACACCCCAAGGTGAGATTCATACCCCTATTTTCTGTTTTTATGAGTTTTGTGGGGGGGGGGGGGAATACAAGTGAAAGTGTAGATCTATATGTGTTTGTATGCCTTGTATGATTTCCATGCTTATATGTATGCTTTTATGTGTTTTTATGTTGGATCTAGCCTTAAAACCCATCAAAACCGAGATATATCTTGTGTTAAATGATTTTAGCTTCAAATATATTTCTAAACACAAAGTGCTTCAAGAAAAATGGCTAAGTGGTTTAGTAATAATTTTCTTTGGGTTAAAAACACAAATTTTGGGCCTAAAATGTGAAAAATGCAAAAATAAGGGCCCAAATTGACATTTCACAGATTCTGATGGATGAAGTGTGCCAAAACAGTTTCTATAAATAAATTTCTGGAAATATACTCATTTAGGGGATTAAAAACATAAATTCCAAGCTTAATGGGCTAAAAATGAAAATTTCGGCCCAATAAGGCCCATTATGCGAATTTTTCTGTTTTGGAGGGCCAAAACTGTAACTTTCTGTAAAACAGTGGACTATAAGTGTTCCAAATCCTTTTCAAAGGTTTAAAATGCTTTTTAAATTTAAAAAGGACCAAAGTTGCAAAAATTTTCCAATTTGGGCCAAAATTGTCAAAATTGCGAAAAGATGGGCTAAAACCGAGAAAAACTGCATTTTCAGGGACTTAAACTGTTTTCTATGAAAAATATGCTGGAAAATATTAATTTCAATACTTTTTGGTGTTAAAATGTCAAGAAAAATAGTTTAAGGACCAAACCGGGAAATATTACATAAAAAGGGTTGAAAATGTAAATTTTTACAACTAATGAGGGGCTGAAAACAGAAATATTTCAAGGCTAATTCAATATGTACAATTTGACCAAATAATGACACGTCGAATATCAACGAAATACAACTCATTACAATACCAAAAGTCGTTAAACGAATTGGCTCGGTCTCGAGCCAATGGAAATCTACAACTACTAACTCTTCGACACTACGAATCATACAAGTAACGTTTGGTAATACATATACATGCGAGTGTGCACAGACGTCTACGCACCATCTTTGGGCCCCACAAGTGTAAAATCTTGTTCGTTGAGCCTAGCTAGCCCAATGACCTGATCTTAAGGCCCGAAGACATTTTTTTTTACGGAGTGTTGGGTTTTACCGATCCGACACGACGTAAATGGACTTTCAATGGCTTGTATACTACTGGTCCCCAAGGGTCCTTTGGTATTGCTAGTAAAGTCTACATTTCATGCGAGGCGGGTCGGGGACCCCTCGTACATTTTATCCCCAACCGGCTAATGGAGTTACCGGGGTCTTCGTGACCTCTTTCTCTTCGGATGTGGGACTACACCTTGTCCGGGCGATTGGATAACGTGATTAGTACTGACGACGCCTTCGGGAATCGTTGGTATATCTACAAACTGGGCGTTTGCGTAATGCGGGTTTGTAGTAAATAATCATGCTCGAGAACCTTCCAACGTCGCCTGGGACTGACACTATACGCTATGCAATGGTTTCAATGTAACATCACGTAATTCAAGGAATTAGGAGAACATCGGGTTTTCCTAGGGTTTTTCAATACTTACAAATTTGAAATGCATACATTTTTAATGAACATTTTTTTTTACAAGTATAGAAACAAACAAGCATACCTATGGATCTTCACAAACGTTTTCGAAAGCTTTTCTTTTCAGAAAATATCGGATTTTCTGGTGGTTTTTCAAGCAATATAAACATTCGATTTCAAACACTACTTATGAACTCACCAACATTTCATATGTTGACGTTTTTCAAAATACTTGTATTCTCAGGGAGCCAGTGAACCAAGGGAAATCATACTCAGTGACGGTTGCAGTTTATTTTTGTATGAATTGAACAAATTAATTTTTGGGGAATGTAATGTTAAAACAATGTATGACATGTAAACACTACTGGTTGTACTATGTTGATGAATGGTGACGAATGTTGTTTTGTTTCATATATATTCAATGTTGTGGTATTCAATTGAGTCACGACAGCCCCCGGACGTTTCCGCCATCTGGTTCGGGGGTGTGACAGGTTGGTATCAGAGCTTTGTTTATAGTGAACTAGCATGTCGAGCCATACATTGATATGAAACTATAAACCAAAAAGAAGGACTAACATAACTCTGAACAAAACAAATAAATAAAATACACTTGCTTGCATTAGGAGTAAGGACCTAACGCTGAATCAAACACCTTAATGCTGGTATCTCGGTTAACTCGGGACTGTTCTTAGTGATACCAAGGAGTGAATGTAGCCTGATCAACTACATTCTCTCCAAGGTAAAACTAACACATGTCTTGATGAGATCGGAATAGCCAGGGAACCTAAAAATTATACCCTCTATCACTCAAAAAGAGAATGTTTGCTTAGTCTGTACAATAGTCATAGTACCCTAGGAATAATGTAGCATAATTACGTACTCGCGCAGACAGCATGGCTGGTTTTCATCACCCTAGAGACCCCTACTTCCCTAACCAGGGAAACAACGGGTGGCTAGAGGAGGAGGAGCCTGAGGAAGAGCCTGAAGAAGAACCTGAGAAGGACCCCGAAGAGGAATCAGACGGGGAACCGGAGGCAGAAGTCGAGGGCGAGCCTGCCGAACCCGAAGAAGACGAAGAACCTTTCGGAGAGGAGCTTGATGACAGCGAAGGGGGTGATTCGGACGCAGAGTCCGAGGTCATCGATCCCCCTTACCCGATCAGGGTGCCTGCTTATCGTGTGGGACCCACTGGACCTACCCCTCCTTGGGGCATTGATCTTTGGAGATGGAGCAGACATCAGGGACAGCGACCCCCGTTTGGCATGTTACGTGAGTTCTTTGACTTGAGGGACGGAGGACCGGCCGACCGAGCTCTACCGGTCATGGTGAGACGATTACGGGACACCGGCGACCTTGTTCAGGACACTGCTGATCAAGTATGCCAGCTGTGGACTAGGGTCGAGCGTGCGGAACAGGAGATGCGTGACGTCCTCCGGGAGTTTCACATGAGGCAGGTAAGGTGGGAATCTCGACTCCAGGATGCAGAACGCTTGGTGGCTCGTCTTCAGGGAGCGTCCACATCTTCGGCACCACCTCCTGACGCAGCTCATCGCGGTTAGGGATAGACTTATCATAGTAGGTTATTAGGAACTATGTTATGTACTCCGGCTCTATGTTTAAGCGACTACACTACTCATGGAGCCGTTATGCTGTCGGATTAGCGTTACTTATGTATGCTCCTACGAGCAAATTTTCTTGTACTAAATGCGGATAATATTAATAAACTTTTGTGTGTTTTGCTAAATTATTCTCAGTTGCTATGTGTTGAGACATTATGATTGCATGCTTGATGATAGTAATGTTTAGGTTCGCACCATACACCTAGTTAGTAGAGTCGCCACCTCACGGAAACCACGTACACTCAACATCTTTCCGTTTCATGACAGAAAGATGCCTCGCCCAGCTACTCGCGTAAATCCCGAACCAACCCCGCCGGAAGTTGACTCCACTGCTTTCCAGGCAGCCGTGTCTGCTGCGGTCACGGCAGCTATGGCACAACTTCACCGAGGAAACAACGGAGGAGGCAATGGTCAAGGCTCCGGAAGTTCGAACAACGGGACGAACCAAGGGCTCACTAAAACGTGCACCTACAAGGATTTTGCGAACGCTAAACCCCGAACTTTCAACGGTACCGGAGGAGTGATCGCCCTAAAGCGATGGATTGAGAAGGTAGAGTCGGTATTCGAGATATGCGAGTGCCCCGAGCAGATGAAAGTGAAGTTTGCGGCCTGCACTTTTGTGGACCAAGCACTCACTTGGTGGAATGGTCATGTGGAAGCTATGACACTCCCTGTCGCCAACTCTATTCCCTGGGCAGAGATAAAAGAGATGTTGACGGCTGAGTACTGCCCCCGAGGCGAAATACAGAAGATGGAGCAGGAACTATGGAATCTCACGGTGCAGAATGGGAACATCGATGCTTACATATCGAGATTCAGCGAACTATCTCTGTTGTGCCCGGGTATGATCACATCAGAGGGGAAGAAGATTGAACGATTCATTTGGGGACTGACATCCCCCATTCAAGGGAATGTGATAGCTGCGAACCCTGAAACTTTTGACAGTGCGAAGAGATTGGCAAAGAGGCTATATGATCATAACCACAAAAGGGGCGAGAAACCGGTAGAGACTGAGAAGAAGAAGGAGAGTGATGGTAAGAAAGGATGGAACAACAAGAGGAAGGGGCGCCAGGGTCCCGAGACCTCTAAAAAGCAGCAAACGGTGGCAGTTAACGCTGTCACTGCGCCGGTACCAGTCACATCACATGCTCCAGCCTCAGCTACTTCAAATACTTCAAGACCCTATTCCGGTAATCATCCCAAATGCAACAAGTGCAGTTTCCATCACCAAGGAGAATGTAGGGAGTTCCATTGCACCAGTTGCAACCGAAGGGGACACACTGCAAAGTTCTGCAGGACTTATCCTTCTCAGAACCAGAGTCAGGGAAACAACCAGAACAACAACAACAACCACCGCAATACCAACAACACCAATGCCGGCGGCAACAACGAAGGGCCTAGCCACACCTGTTTCGGGTGTGGAAGGACGGGACATTTCCGTCGAGACTGCCCTAACAACAACAACAACTCAGGAAACAGAGGAGCAGGAAGAATGCTGACTATGGGTCAGAGTGATACAGTTCAGGACCCCGCAGTTATGACCGGTACGTTCCTCCTAAACCACACTTATGCATGCATCTTATTTGATACCGGAGCGGAGCGAAGTTTCGTAAGCGAGAAGTTTAAACATTTATTAAAACAACAACCCCAAAAGCTAAATGAAACCTATACGGTGGAAATGGCCAATGGGAAGACCGAATCCACTAGGGAAATCTACGCTGGATGTACCCTAACCCTTAACCAACACGTCTTACGAATAGATCTGATGCCAGTGTCAATTAGGAGTTTCGATGTGATTATCGGCATGGATTGGTTAAGCCCCCACCATGCTGAGATTTTGTGCCACGAGAAGGCCGTTCGCCTTCGCCTCCCGAATCACGAAACCCTAGTAATTTACGGAGACAAACCTAGCACGAATCTTCGTCTTATCTCGTGCATCAAAGCACAAAAACATCTGCGAAAGAACAACTTAGCGTTCTTGGCCCACATAGTGGACAAGACTAAAGAAGAAACTAACATCCAAGACATTCCGGTAGCGTGTGAATTTCCGGACGTGTTTCCCGAAGATCTTCCAGGAGTACCCCCAGAGAGACAGGTTGAATTCCGAATCGACCTCGTTCCAGGAGCAACTCCCCTCGCTAAATCACCATATCGGTTGGCACCTGCTGAAATGCAGGAATTATCCAGCCAACTCAGTGAGCTTCTGGACAAGGGATTTATCCGACCTAGCTACTCGCCATGGGGAGCTCCGGTGCTCTTTGTCAAAAAGAAGGACGGATCTTTCAGAATGTGCATCGATTACAGAGAGTTGAATAAACTCACTGTTAAAAACCGCTACCCACTCCCGCGAATCGATGATCTATTCGACCAGCTCCAAGGAGCTAGCTATTTCTCTAAAATAGACTTACGGTCCGGATACCACCAACTCAAAGTCCGAGAAGAGGATATTCCAAAAACCGCTTTTCGAACCCGCTATGGACATTATGAATTCGTTGTAATGCCCTTCGGTCTAACAAATGCACCTGCCGCATTTATGGACCTAATGAATCGAATCTGTCGACCGTTCCTGGACAACTTCGTCATTGTGTTTATCGATGACATCCTCGTCTATTCTCGAAGCGAAGAGGAGCATGGCCAACATCTCCGACAAGTCCTAGAAACGCTGCGATCGGAAAAGCTTTACGCCAAACTCTCCAAGTGCGAGTTCTGGCTTCGGAGTGTGAATTTCTTAGGCCACGTAGTTAGCCAAGATGGAATTCATGTGGATCCCTCTAAGGTCAAAGCTGTGGAAGGATGGGCAACTCCGACTACGCCCACGGAAATTCGTCAGTTCTTAGGCCTAGCAGGCTACTATAGGAGATTCATCCAAAACTTCTCTAAAATCGCCAAGCCACTTACCTTACTTACGCAAAAGAGTGTGCCATTCAAGTGGACAGACCGACAAGAGATTGCGTTTCGAACCTTGAAGCAAGCTCTTTGTAGCGCTCCTGTACTATCTCTACCTGAAGGAACGGAAGATTTTGTAGTTTACTGTGATGCGTCAAATCAAGGCTTAGGTTGCGTTCTCATGCAACGTGGAAGAGTGATAGCATATGCGTCCCGTCAACTAAAGACGCACGAAGTAAATTACACGACCCATGACCTAGAACTGGGAGCTGTGGTCTTCGCCCTAAAAATTTGGAGGCACTACCTGTACGGTACTAAGTGCACCATCTTCACAGACCACAAGAGCCTCCAGCACATCTTGAATCAGAAGGAGCTGAACATGAGACAACGAAGATGGGTGGAGTTGTTAAACGACTACGAATGCGAGATCAAGTACCATCCAGGCAAGGCCAACGTGGTAGCTGACGCATTAAGTCGGAAGGAATACACAAATCGCCGTACGAAAACGCACTCGATAACCATTCAGTCTCATCTGACCACTCAAATTGCATCAGTCCAGGCAGAGGCTATGAAAGCGGAAAATAGAACCAGCGAGGCATTGCGCGGAATGGAGAAGAACCTGGAAGTCAAAGAGAATGGGGCATACTACTTCATGAACCGTATTTGGGTTCCAAAAATCGGAGGATTCAGGGAGATCGTTATGAAGGAAGCCCACAAGACACGATACTCCATTCATCCTGGTTCGGACAAGATGTATTTGGACATTAAGCAGCACTATTGGTGGCCTAACATGAAGGCGGAAATCGCAACTTATGTTAGTAAGTGCCTTACGTGTGCCAAAGTGAAAGTGGAGTACCAGAAACCTTCCGGATTGTTACAACAACCGGCAATCCCTGAGTGGAAATGGGAGGGGATTTCTATGGACTTCGTGACCAAGCTGCCCAAGACGTCGGACGGATTGGACACCATATGGGTAATAATTGACCGACTGACGAAATCTGCCCATTTCCTGCCAATCAAAGAGTCCTACAAGATGGAGAGGCTGACGCGTTTGTACCTACGAGAGATTGTAAGACTTCATGGAGTGCCAAAATCCATCATCTCGGATAGGGACAGTAGGTTCACGTCACGCTTTTGGCAGTCGCTCCACAAGGCCATGGGAACTCATCTTGATATGAGCACCGCGTATCACCCACAAACGGACGGTCAAAGCGAACGAACCATTCAGACGCTTGAAGACATGCTTCGTGCATGTGTGATAGACTTCGTAAAGTCTTGGGATACCCACCTACCGTTGATCGAGTTTTCATATAACAATAGTTATCATTCGAGCATTAAGGTGGCCCCTTTCGAAGCACTGTACGGGCGTAAATGTAGATCACCGTTATGTTGGGCTGAAGTAGGTGGCACCCAGCTAGCAAGAACACATACGTCGGATAGGGCAATGACAGGACCGGAAATCATTCGCGAGACCACAGAAAAGATTGTCCAGATCAAAGCTCGATTACAGGCATCGCGTGACCGGCAAAAGAGCTACGCTGATAAACGGCGAAAGCCCTTAGAGTTCCAGGTCGGTGATCGAGTATTGTTGAAGGTCTCACCCTGGAGAGGGGTTATACGTTTCGGAAAACGAGGAAAGCTAAACCCACGGTACATTGGACCTTTCGAAATCGTCGCCCGAATAGGTCCGGTAGCCTACAGACTACAACTACCCCCGGAGCTAAACGGTGTGCACCCCGTGTTTCATGTTTCTAATCTAAAAAAGTGCCTATCAGATGAAACCCTTGTCATTCCTCTTGACGAAATCGAAATCAATGAGAATCTCCTGTTCGTCGAAGAGCCAATCGAAATCATGGACAGGGAGGTGAAGCGTACTAAACAAAGTCGCATCCCGATCGTGAAGGTACGATGGAACGCGAAGCGTGGGCCAGAATTCACGTGGGAACGCGAGGATCAAATGAAGCAGAAGTACCCGCACCTATTCTAATAATCCTCAAATCTAGCTTTCAAACAGAATTTCGGGACGAAATTCCCTCTAACGGGGGGATGATGTCACAACTGTAAATTTTGAGCCATGTAATCTATACATTCAAGTTAATGTGAATCAAAAACTTCAATCAAATACATCATGCAAGTACTACAAATAGTCATCAAACAATTGGAGACCCTAGAAGTTCTTATTAAGCCTAATTTAAGCTAGAACTTCCTTATTGGATCCAAATGGGCCAATAAGCTTCCAATTAGACTATCATGGGCTTAGAGCCCTAATTGGACTCTAATTGGACCCACACTTATTTATTTTAACCTTTTAGGTCATGTTGGGCCTAGAATGAAATGGATTAAGAGCTTTGGTACATGAGAAACCTAGAACTAGTTCAAGAAAAACATAAAAATCCTACTACATTCTCTTAAGCTTAAAACACACCCAAATTAACACTAATATTGGGCTTAGGAGCAAAAAGCCCAAAAATCTTTTTTTTTCCTTCCCATTCTCGGCCCAAGGCCCAAACCCAAGAAGGAGTTGACTTTCAAGTGACACCTCATCTTTACCCATAGGATATCCATGCATTTTCTCATTTCTCCATGCATTTCACTTCAAAGATCACTTCCATTCTTCCCTCCCACTTCTTTCTTGTTTGGCCGAGAGCAACACCATACACACACAAAACACTCACAAACTCTCTCTAAAATTCACTCAAGACTTCTTCCTCTTCCCTCTCCAAAATCTCGAGTTCTAGGAAGCTTTCAAGAGGAAATCTCTACAATATTCTTCATCTAAGGTAAGATTATACATAGATCTATGGTTTAAATTCTTTTGTTATCAAAATCCTTCCCTAATCTATACAAAAATCGTGATCTTACACCCTAGAATCATCTCAAAACTCAAGATCTTCATCAAAGGGAGCCAAGGCCAAAAACACTTCATTTTTCTTCCATCTTTTCTTCCAAAAACCGAGTCAACACCCCAAGGTGAGATTCATACCCCTATTTTCTGTTTTTATGAGTTTTGTGGGGGGGGGGGGGGGGAATACAAGTGAAAGTGTAGATCTATATGTGTTTGTATGCCTTGTATGATTTCCATGCTTATATGTATGCTTTTATGTGTTTTTATGTTGGATCTAGCCTTAAAACCCATCAAAACCGAGATATATCTTGTGTTAAATGATTTTAGCTTCAAATATATTTCTAAACACAAAGTGCTTCAAGAAAAATGGCTAAGTGGTTTAGTAATAATTTTCTTTGGGTTAAAAACACAAATTTTGGGCCTAAAATGTGAAAAATGCAAAAATAAGGGCCCAAATTGACATTTCACAGATTCTGATGGATGAAGTGTGCCAAAACAGTTTCTATAAATAAATTTCTGGAAATATACTCATTTAGGGGATTAAAAACATAAATTCCAAGCTTAATGGGCTAAAAATGAAAATTTCGGCCCAATAAGGCCCATTATGCGAATTTTTCTGTTTTGGAGGGCCAAAACTGTAACTTTCTGTAAAACAGTGGACTATAAGTGTTCCAAATCCTTTTCAAAGGTTTAAAATGCTTTTTAAATTTAAAAAGGACCAAAGTTGCAAAAATTTTCCAATTTGGGCCAAAATTGTCAAAATTGCGAAAAGATGGGCTAAAACCGAGAAAAACTGCATTTTCAGGGACTTAAACTGTTTTCTATGAAAAATATGCTGGAAAATATTAATTTCAATACTTTTTGGTGTTAAAATGTCAAGAAAAATAGTTTAAGGACCAAACCGGGAAATATTACATAAAAAGGGTTGAAAATGTAAATTTTTACAACTAATGAGGGGCTGAAAACAGAAATATTTCAAGGCTAATTCAATATGTACAATTTGACCAAATAATGACACCTCGAATATCAACGAAATACAACTCATTACAATACCAAAAGTCGTTGTTAAACGAATTGGCTCGGTCTCGAGCCAATGGAAATCTACAACTACTAACTCTTCGACACTACGAATCATACAAGTAACGTTTGGTAATACATATACATGCGAGTGTGCACAGACGTCTACGCACCATCTTTGGGCCCCACAAGTGTAAAATCTTGTTCGTTGAGCCTAGCTAGCCCAATGACCTGATCTTAAGGCCCGAAGACATTTTTTTTTTACGGAGTGTTGGGTTTTACCGATCCGACACGACGTAAATGGACTTTCAATGGCTTGTATACTACTGGTCCCCAAGGGTCCTTTGGTATTGCTAGTAAAGTCTACATTTCATGCGAGGCGGGTCGGGGACCTCTCGTACATTTTATCCCTAACCGGCTAATGGAGTTACCGGGGTCTTCGTGACCTCTTTCTCTTCGGATGTGGGACTACACCTTGTCCGGGCGATTGGATAACGTGATTAGTACTGACGACGCCTTCGGGAATCGTTGGTATATCTACAAACTGGGCGTTTGCGTAATGCGGGTTTGTAGTAAATAATCATGCTCGAGAACCTTCCAACGTCGCCTGGGACTGACACTATACGCTATGCAATGGTTTCAATGTAACATCACGTAATTCAAGGAATTAGGAGAACATCGGGTTTTCCTAGGGTTTTTCAATACTTACAAATTTGAAATGCATACATTTTTAATGAACATTTTTTTTTACAAGTATAGAAACAAACAAGCATACCTATGGATCTTCACAAACGTTTTCGAAAGCTTTTCTTTTCAGAAAATATCGGATTTTCTGGTGGTTTTTCAAGCAATATAAACATTCGATTTCAAACACTACTTATGAACTCACCAACATTTCATATGTTGACGTTTTTCAAAATACTTGTATTCTCAGGGAACCAGTGAACCAAGGGAAATCATACTCAGTGACGGTTGCAGTTTATTTTTGTATGAATTGAACAAATTAATTTTTGGGGAATGTAATGTTAAAACAATGTATGACATGTAAACACTACTGGTTGTACTATGTTGATGAATGGTGACGAATGTTGTTTTGTTTCATATATATTCAATGTTGTGGTATTCAATTGAGTCACGACAGCCCCCGGACGTTTCCGCCGTCTGGTTCGGGGGTGTGACATTTATAGATTCATTATACTTATTAATGAGTAGAGAGAGTTACCCTATCCTACCCGTTCAGCCAACGACCCTCCACCGATCAAGCAAGCGGTAGGTGTGAGTGTACACCCATTAAGTGTCGTTTTATAGGCAGCAACCTTATACCCACCTTATAGACCGGCTTCGTGAATGAGGCCTACTAACGGTAAGAGTAGCATAGTTTTACTCATACATATATATATATATATATATATATATATATATATATATATATATATATATATATATATATATATATATTAAGCTTGTAATCGTATAATAGTATAGGGTTGAATTTTAAACTTGTAAAATTCTAGGGTTTGAAATTTAAATTATTTAAATTAAACTTTTAATCACAAAACTTAAATTTCAAAACTTGAGGACAAGTTTTAAACTTTTCAAAACATAATGATCAAAAGCAAATAATGTAAATCAACAATTAAATTATTTCAATTTGATCTTATTCAATATTACTTGCAAAATAATTAACCAATTTAAATCAAATAATCAATTATTATCACATAAGGAAATAATTATTCAACTAATTGGTAATTATCTTTTGTTTGGTCAAGAATATACGCATATATATGGTTAAAATCGGATTTTAATGACCCAAAACAGTTAAGGCAAGTTTCCTCAAGTAAAACAGCAAGAAATCCCGAAACTCCCTCTTTCTAACGCTCGAACTCGCCGAGTTGGAGCTACTCGCCGAGTCCATAGTGGAAGTCGCCGAGTTCATCAGGCAGAAGACCAAAAATCAAATTTTACAAGCAACAAGCAAATTACCAATGCATCAATTCAATAGAAATCAATCAAGACTGTGATACCACTGATGGGTTTGAGCCATAAGAACTTTCCTATGGGCACATGCAAACCCTAATGCTTGGATCTAGGTTTCTCTAATTGAACATGCATTGAATCCAAGACTTAAAATACTAGATCTAATGTAAAAAATTGAATCAAATCATATGAAATTAGATCTAGAACAATACCTTAGATTACTTGCTTGATACTTCTTCTTCTTAGAGCTTAGAGTCACAATTTTCACTCCTCTAATGGCTTAAAAACACCAACTACCAAGAGGATAATCTTGAGAGAGAGGGGAGAGGGTGAGAAATCGGCCCTAGGGTTCCTTGCCTTGCATGAGTGCCAATTTCCCTCACCCTAAGGATCTATTTATACGATGGGATACTAGGGTTCCACCTTTAACCCTAATTGAATAACTTAGGCCCTAAGCAATCCAATATCCTTCTAGATATTAGGCTTAGACGAATTTAAGGTTCCCTAACCCTAGATTTCCTACACCCTGATATCCATAAGGATACATAGCCCAAAATACAACTATCACACATTTCACAGTTTATGCCCCTTTATTCAATTAACTTCTTTAAGTCACCAAATTAATTCTTAATTAATATATGACTTATATTAATCAAATAACGATATTATTCCTTTAATATATTATTCTCATAATATATTAACAATAATATCTCTTATCTCTTAACAAATCATCCTGTCAAGTTGCTATGGTAAAGGCAACCCAAAAGGACCATGCATAACCGACTCAAGTGCTTACCAAATATAGTTACAGCCTTAGACACTAATCCACTAGGGTTCACCACCTTCATCCTGGCTTTTATCATGGAGGAGATGATTTCATACCTATATTGACACACACTCTGATGGTACCTTTCCATCAGATCTAGGTGCATCTCATAGGTGTAGAAATCTTCATAGGATTTCTGGAGTTCCGGACTCATAGTAGCCAACATAATGCAGGACACTTAAGTAGCATCCCTCTCATGTGCAACATACTCCACAATCTCCTCAATAGTAGCAATGGACACATTGATAACCTTAAGCTCATTGTCAAGGACATATTCCTTGTCCTCATAGTGACTAATCATTATGATGTTCCTAATCCATTCATTGAAATTATAACCATCAAAAGTGACTTTCCCACACAAGTTCATGAAGGAAAAAGAGCCAGTAGGGTTTGATCCAATAGTAGTGTTGCAAGACATCTGAAAGAAAGAAAGACAAGTTTTAATTATATCAGAAGTCCTTAATAAGTCACCCAAATGAAATATTAAGGCTAGGATCCTACAAACTATTTCATAACTTGCAAGAGGGATGTCGTAATCCAGGCTATAAAATAATTGAAGGTAGGTAAATCATGATTTACCAATTTCCACCATTATAAATGAAATAAATTATTAAGTTTTAATTGGATTTGAAACTCCTAGATCATTTGAGATACAATGAACTTTCAATGGCATGTTTAAACCTCGATTCTGCCCTCTTAAGTTTGTTACTAGGATGACAAGGATCACAAACAAGGTGTGAATAACCATGAAAATTGACTTGGTACCCTTAATTTTGTCACCTAATCGATGTGTCGGTTAACCATACGCGCTCCACCGATCTATGATAAAACTTAAGTCACCCTTTTCCACTCTTACTAGTCCTTGTTAGTGTGTCGGTTAACCACGCACACTCCACTAACGACTAGGTAAGGTACAAAGTGTAATTTCATGGGTTAACACCTATTTCACATTATCCTAAAGTAACTAAGATTGGGAATTAATAAAGGTTTAGTTACTGTATAATTTCATTATACTTGTAATGAGGATTAAGGTCCTATCCTACCAGTTCGGCTAATGACCCTCCACCAGTGAAGGAAGTGGTGGGTGAGAGTGGACACCCATTAAACCGCCATTTTATAGGCAGTAACCTTATACCCCCCTTATAGACCGACTTCGTGAATGCGGCCAACTAACGGCAAGACTAACCTATTCTTATACGTATATATAATAATTCAACTTTTAATATTATAGAAGTATAAGGGTTGTATTTTAAACTTTTAAAATTCTAAGGTTCAATTTGGAATTAAAGTATTTAATGCGTGAGAATTTTCAAATTCCAAACTTAAGGGCATGTATTGAAACTATTCAAGACTTTTCAACTCCATAACTTATGAGTTAATATTTCATTAAAATGAGTGACCTTTCATTTTATGTAA
Source organism: Lactuca sativa (assembly GCF_002870075.4). NCBI lineage: Eukaryota > Viridiplantae > Streptophyta > Magnoliopsida > Asterales > Asteraceae > Lactuca > Lactuca sativa. The sequence goes on from NC_056626.2 coordinate 300,977,525, forward strand.
CCTATGTGTTTTTAGTATGGACTTTAAAAGAGTGACTTTTGGTAATCCATATCTTGAGGACAAATTATGGATTCCATTAAAACACATAATTTATCAAGAATCATTCTTTAAACAATTCATCAAATAATTCTTATGATCTAACAATAACTAACAAGAACATGAACATCAATATCAAAATTTCAAGAATCATATTAGCACATATAAAACATGGAATTGTGATATTATCCATTGTAAATGGATTAGCATAAACATTACACCATCTAAAACAAGTTTTAAAACACCAAAACAGTTTAGGGTAATATTTCTAGTCCATTTCCAGTAGCAAAACTTGAAAAACCGCATTTTAGGGCTCCTACTCGTCGAGTGCAAGAACCTACTCGACGAGTAGCATGAATTTACACATGGACTCGTCGAGTCCCCCCATGGATTCGGCGAGTTCATGCTGCAGAGTGCAGATTTTTGAGCTTTTTCAACAAGTTTGCATCATGTATCAAGAAAACAAGCCTAGGCTCTGATACAACTATTGGGTTTTGAGCATACTAACACTCATATGGTGTACATGCAAACCTAGAAACATGTATCTATTTTTTCTCTAAAATACATGTAAATTTGATTTCCAATGTTTACAACCTAACTAGCATGTTATGGGGTACTTGTAATACACAACTTTGAGTAGAATAACATACCTTTCTTGTTTTTGGTTGAATGCTTGGAGTTTTAGAGGCTAGCACTAATAGCGTGGATGCCTCAAGTGGTGTCACAAATCACCCAAAACAACTTGGAAATACTTGAGAGAGTCTAATGCTTGCTAGAATCAGCTCACCCTTGTTTCTCACACACACTAGTTCCAATTCTAGAACCAAGGACCTCTTTATATACTATGGAGGATTCGGGCTACACCTTAATACCCATGACTCTTCATTTACCTAGGATCTATGGGTTAAAAGCTCCATGGACTATCCATGGACATCCATATACTCTTAGCCCATCGTAAATAAATCTTAGCCCATTCCATATATATGCAAGAGTCCATATTTAATTAGTTTCATTTGATCATTAAATTAATTCCAAAAATCAATTCTTGATCAACACTAGTATTAAAATATTATAAATTATAATATATTAATAGATTATAAACATCTTATTCTCAAATATATATATCCATACAAATTGTTAGGCGAAGTGCAACCCAAATGGACCATGTCGGGTCGGGTCAAGTTATACCAAATATAGTTACGGACTTAGACACCTTATCCAACAGGATCATGGTAGATCTAGGCACATCGACAGAAAATATCACTTTATAAGACATCAAGTAGAAGAAGGACTACTCTTAGTAAAGAGGATATCATCAGAGAAGAGCCCGATAGATCCCCTTACAAAGGGACTGAGCAGATATAAGCACTTGTTGCATGCAAGGAGCAATGGGTTGAAGGACAATTTTGCTTTTAATGATTAGATAGATATTTAGAAACTTGTAATAGCTAAAATGTAATTGACATTTGATGATTGAATAAGAGGAGTTTTATTTATGAGTAAAGTTAATATCTTGTGTCAATTATTTACTATTGTTTCACTTTTGCATGTTTTGACTTCCAGAATAATAAATTTATGCAAACTATCCATATTCGATCATACTGTGGGAGTGGGTTATGTAAGTAGACTTCCATGAATGGGTTTTTTAAGATTGTCTAAGGTGTTATACATTAAAAAGGTTTGCTACAAGAATTCATGAGTGATCTTGAAATAAGATTTGAGCATCGGACTAAACCTACACTCACATGAATCACTTCATGGAATTTATCACGAGTGATTGTGAGATGATAATATTGTATAATTTTCAAACCGAGATATATGAGTTGTTGATTATCAGGATATAGTACATTGACAGTGCGAAACTGCATCAATAACTTGATGTTATAAAACGTTTTGTTGTGTTTGATTTAACAAGTAGTTAGTACAAGAATATAAGTTGAAGTTTATTGGTTCCTTTTATCCTAAGAGGATTAAAAGCAATATATTGGACCCCTTGATGGTTTTGTTTTGACTTATGTGCCAGGCCCGGTCAAGACTAAATTGATAAGATCTATGTCAAACAAATTAGAAATCAGGAAACAAACTGCTAAACAATAAGTATGACTACGTTCCATGTATTTGTCTGCATGATATGTTGAAGAACAGAGGATTATATGTTCCCTTATCTAAATGGCGCGTCAGGATTCGACATTGGCTCTTAGAGAGCTATGACTGCTACTTGTATTATGAAGTTACATTTGAAATTAGAGTTATTAGACTTATCCAAGTGGGAGACTGTTGGGTTAGGTGTCTAAGTCCATAACTATAATTGGTATGTACTTGACCCAATAATAACATGGTCCATTTAGGTTGTAACACTCTAGAACAATTTGATAGTATAGACGTTTGAGGAAGAGGTTATTGTGATTTATTAATGTATTATAATTAAAATATATTAATTGAGAAATAACATTATTTAATTAGTATTGATCAAGAATTAATTTGGTATTAATTTTGTGATCAAAAGAAACTGATTAAAGTTACAGGGACTGATTAGGAAAATCGGTAATTCTTCTAGTTGGACTCATGACTCATGTTGATTAGAGCTGGACTAAACCTATGTGAGAGTCCAATAAGGTTTAGCCCAAAAGGCCAAAGAAATATGAAGAGTTATTATGGTTTGCATGGTTGTAATCCTAAGCTCTAAAAGAAGTCCCTAACACCCTAAAATCCCCTCCCATGCACACTAGAGTTGTAGCTAGCTGATTTTGATCTCCCAAACCTCTCACTCAAGTTCATCGTCTTGTTCTTGGTTTGTTATAAGACATTTGAGGCATCACACTTGAGGTGCTAGGCTCCTAAAGGTCAAATACATGCAAGCTACTACACAAGGTTGTTGGATAAGGTGTCTAAGTCCATAACTATTTCTGGTTAGTACTTGACCCGACCCATCATGGTCCATTTGGGTTGCATGGCACCATGCAATTGGATAGACTAAATGAGAGGAATAACACTTGGAGATTATTAATATATTATAAGTTCTAATATATTAATAATATTATTTGATTAGTTTGATCAAAGAATTAATTTGGAATTAATTAAGTGATCAAAATATAACTAATTAAATATATGGGTTGATTATGTAAATCATTCATATCTTGTATAGTGGGCTAAGAGGCTCCATGGATTATCAAGTTGGGTTCTACCCATAGGATGCTCCATGGGAGTTACAAACCCATGGGTCATGGAAATGAAGAGTCATGACACATTAGGGTTTACATGGTGTAACCCTAGATGTGTCAACACTATATAAGAGTCCCATTCTCCACCAAAATCAGCTACACATAAGAAACAAGAGGGCTAGGCCGATTTCAAGAAGTGTGTGTTCTCTCAAAAGTCTTTCCAAGAGCATTTGGTGTTGTGTAAAGCATTTGAGGCATCACACTTCGGGTGCTAGGCTCACAAGGTTTCAAGGAACATAAGCAACAACAAGGTATGTTATTCTATCTTTCATTTAAGTTAGAAATTGCTCCCCATGTATGCTAGATAGGAATATAACCTTGGAATTCAACTTTGCATGATAATTATACAAACATAGATCCAAGGTTATTAGGGTTGCATGTACACTTAGGAAGTGTTAGAATGCTCAAAACCCATCAGTGGTATCAGAGCCTAGGCTTGTTTGTTTGTTATTTGTGCTTAAAAGTTGAAAAAAGTCGAAAAACTTGTTGTCTGCCTGATGAACTCGCCGAGTCCATGGGGAGACTTGCCGAGTTCACTTGTATCTTCAACCTACTCGCCGAATTGGTTCATGCACTCGGCGAGTAGGAGCCACAGAGTGCAGATTTTCGACTTTAGTTGCTGGAAATGGACTAGAAACATTACCCTAAACTATTTTGGTACTTGAAAACTTGTTTTAGATGGTGTAATGTCCTTGCTATTCCATTTACAACAACTAGTTATCAAAATTACAAAGTTTTAAGTGTAATTTTGATTCATGAAAGTGCTTATGTTCATGTTCTTGATCTTATGATGTTTAGATGATCATAGGAATTATTTGTAACCTATGTGGTAGTTTAATTCTTGATCATAATGTGTTTTAATGGAGTCCATAACTTGTCCTCAAGTTATGGAAAACCAAAAGTCACTTGAGTTAAAACCATTAAAAGAACACAAGAGTTAGAAAAATGAAGAGTCTTCATTTTTATTACTCTAATAAACTCATAAGTTACAAGAAATGAAAAGTTTTGAAAGTTTTCAAAACTTGCCCTCAAGTTTTAGAACAAGTAAAGTCATGCTAAAACTTTAGTTCCAACCCTTAGAATTTTAAAACTTAAAATTCAACCCTTATACTTATATTATTATGATTTAATAATTATATATATATATATATATATATATATATATATATATATATATATATATATATATATATATATATATATATATATACGAACAAAGTCGTCTTACCGCTAGTACGCCTCATTCACGAAGCCGGTCTATAAGGTGGCTATAAGGTTGTTGCCTATAAAATGGCAACTTAATGGGTGTCCACTCTCACCCACCGCTTGCTTGACCGGTGGAGGGTCGTTAGCCAAACGGGTAAGACAAGGACTTATAAATTCTCATTAAAAGTATGATGAATATTATAAAGTAACTAAATGCTTTATTAAATTCCCAATCTTAGTTACTTTAGGAAAAATGTGAATAAGGTGCTGATCCATGAAATTACACTTTACACTTTGTTTAAGTCGTTGGTGGAGTGTGTGTGGTTAACCGGCACACTAACTTGGACTTAACAACGTAGGTAAAGGGTGACTTAAAGTTTATTATAGTATCGGTGGATCGTGTGTGGTTTACCGGCACATCGATTGAGTGATAAACTTTAAGGGTACCAAGTGATTTGCATGGTTACTTCACACCTCGTTTTGTGATCCTCGGTATCCCAGTCACAAAACTTGGAGGGCACACTCGATATTGAAACATGCCTTTGAGAAGTTCATTGAATCTCAAAGAATCTAGGAGTTTCTAAGAACCAATCAAAAACCTAATATTTAATATTTCGGTTTTCGTGGTGGAAATTGGTGAATCGTCATTCACCTACCTATCAAATATGTTATAGCTTGGATTACGGCATACCTCTTCTAAGTTATAATATATTGTGATTGGATCCTAGCCTTAATATTACATTTGGGTGTTTTATTAAGGACTCTCTTAATATCTAAATTAATCTTGTCCTTTTCCTTCAGATGTCTTCAAACAATGTTCCTTCTGGCTCTAACCCTAATGGCTCCTTTACCCTTATGAACTTGTGTGGGAAAGTCACTTTTGATGGATCCAACTTCAATGAGTGGATCAGAAACATCAGGATGATTACCCGCTACGAGGACAAAGAATATGTCCTTGACAAGGAGCTTAAGGAGATTGATGAGACCATTGCAACCCCTCAGGAGATCGCTGACTTTCAGGCACATGAAAGGGATGCTACGAAAGTGGCATGCATCATGATGGCCTCAATGAAAACGGAACTCCAAAAGTCTTATGAGGATTTCTACCCTTATGAAATGCGCCAAGATCTGATGGAAAGATACCATCAAAGTGCACGACAAGAGAGGTATGAAATCATCTGCTCCATGATAACAACCATGATGAAGGACGGGGAATCCGTCATGAGCCACATGCAGAAAATGCAAAGGTATGTGGATCGATTGCTGAAGCTTAATGTGAACTTCCCTGAGGAGCTTGCAATAGATATCATTTTGCACTCCTTACCATCATGCTATGATCAATTCCGCATGACATATCACATGAATAAGGAATAGGTCACACTCAGCAAACTTCAGGGACTTCTCAAGATTGCAGAAACAGGTCTTTAGGGGAAGTCGGTTGTTAACACTCCTACTCCAAACTCTACTCCGGTTTTGGCAATCGGGAAAAGTCGAGGGAAGAAGAGAAAGAGCTCTTCTAAGGGTACCAAGGCTCGGACCCTTGATTGCTCTTCTTCAAGTGGAACCAAGAAAGGTTTCGTCACTCCTTCTTCTAACCCAAAAGAGGTTGAATGCTTCTATTGCCATGAAAAATCACATTGGAAGCGGAACTACCCAAAATACCAGCAAGATGTGAAGGATGGGAAAGTTAAACCCAACCATGCAGGTATTTACACTATCATTTCTAATAACTCACCCCATTCTAAATCATGGGTCCTTGATACCGGTTGTGGTATTCATATTTGTTGTGACTTGTAGGGACTAAGAAGAAGTGAGAATGTGGAGCAAGGAAGAATAAACTTAATCATGGGGAATAGGCAAGCTTTACCTGTCACCAAGATTGGAGTTTATACTTTATCGCTAAGTAGTGGGTTTAGTTTAGATTTGAATAAGTGTTGTTATTCGCCAGAAATGCCAAGAAATATTATTTCCTTTCATGCATTGTATAAACAAGGTTTCACCTTTTCATTTGATAATGAAGTTGGTTCGATTAATGCTTTCTTTAATAATGTTCTTTATTTTAAAGCATTACCTTGTGATGGCGTGTATGAAACAGTATCTGTGGTTGATAACTTAGGAAATAATGTTTTGTGTATTGATTCTACTAATCATAATAACTTGGATAAAGCATCATTATGGCATTGTCGTCTTGGACATATAAGCAAGAAACGCATAGGCCAACTCCAAAAGGATGGAGTCTTGGAGTCATTTGACCTAAAGTCAGATGATAGTTGCGAATCATGCTTACTTGGAAAAATGACAAAGTCACCCTTCACAGACTCGTGTGAGAGGGGTGAAGGTTTGTTGGACCTTGTACACACGGATGTCTATGGACCATTCAAACATGCCACAAGGGATGCTAATCGTTATTATTTTACTTTTACTGATGATTACAGTAGATATGGATATGTCTACTTGATCAAGCATAAGTCAGAGACTTTCGAAAGGTTTAAGGAATTTAAACAGGAAGTCGAGAATCAATTGGGCAGGAACATTAAGATGCTTCGATCCGATCATGGTGTTGAGTATCTTAGTTCAGAGTTCCTTGACTATCTAAGGGAATGTGGGATAGTCTCACAATTGACACCTCCTAGGACACCACAGTTGAATGGTGTGGCTGAGAGGCGTAATCGAACATTGTTGGATATGGTCCGTTCCATGATGAGTCGAGCTTCGCTACCAATCTCATTCTGGCGGTATGCCTTAGAGACTGCCGCCCATATCCTTAATCTAGTCCCTACAAAGAAAGTTGCCAAAACTCCTCACGAGATGTGGACTGGTAAAGTACCTAAACTAGACCGCATCAAGATTTGGGGTTGCGAGGCTTTCGTGAGACGCGAGACTCATGATAAGCTCGAACCCCGAAGCGAGAGGTGTGTTTTCATCGGCTACCTGCAGCAATCCTTTGGTTACCTCTTCTACAGACCTAGTGAAAATGTGGTCTTTGTAGCTAGGAGGGCTTTCTTTAGAGAGAGAGAGAGAGTTCATAAGCCAAGGAAACAGTGGGAGGCAAGTTGATCTTGAAGAAATTCAAGAGTCAAGCGGTGAAGGAACTTCAAACCCTAGCACTCAACTTGAGGAGGAAACTCCTGTTGAGCCAATTGACAAGTCTATACCTCTGAGGCGATCCACAAGGGTTAGGAATGCTCGTGAGCATTACTATGGATTCCATATTACTGCAGAAGGGGATACACTTATCAGTGATGAGACACTGATAGGTCTGGATGAACCTAATAGTTACGCGGAAGCCATGGCAGGCCCTGAGTCAGCCAAGTGGAAAGAGGCAATGGACAGCGAAATACAGTCCATGTATGACAATCAAGTTTGGAACTTGGTTGAGAATGTACCAGGTCGTAAGACAGTTGGGTGCAAATGGGTCTTCAAGAAGAAGATCGACATGGATCGTAAAGTACACACTTGTAAGGCTAGATTGGTTGCAAAGGGCTTCTCTCAAATTCCTGGAGTGGACTATGATGAGACCTTTTCTCTAGTAGCCAAGATTAAGTCTATTCGGGTTCTGTTGGCCATAGTTGCATTTTCATGACTATGAAATATGGCAAATGGATGTCAAAACCGATTTGCTTAATGGAAAGTTGGCTGAAGATGTTTACATGAGTCAGCCAGAGGGTTTTGTCAGCAACGAGTACCCTAATAGAGTGTGTAAGCTTGAGAAAGCCATTTATGGATTGAATCAAGCACCTCGTAGATGGAATCTTTGCTTCGACGAAAAGGTCAAGGAATTTGGCTTTTCTAGGAGTGAAGATGAGTCTTGCGTGTATGTCAAGGCTAGTGGGAGTATAGTTAGCTTTTTGGTGTTGTATGGTGATGACATACTACTCATAGGAAATGACATCCCAACTCTGCAGGAAGTTAAGTCCTGGCTTGGGAAGTGTTTCTCTATGAAGGACCTAGGAGAAGCTGCCTATATTCTAGGGATAAGGATCTTGAGAGATCGGAGTAAAAGACTAATTAGACTTAGTCAAAGTACCTACATGGATAAGGTGCTGAAGAGATTCAGCATGCAGGATTCCAAGAAAGGAGAATTACCCATCCAGAGTAACACCAGATTGAGTAAGACACAAAGCCCTACACTGAGGCTGAGATAGCATAAATGAGTCAAATACCTTATGCTTCGGCAGTAGCATCGATCATGTATGCTATGACGTGTACTCGACCTGATGTAGCCTTTGCCCTGAGCATGGTTAGCATGTATTAGGCAAACCCTGGCAAGGCACACTGGACTGCGGTAAAGAATATCCTCAAGTACCTACGGAGGACTAAGGAATGGGTCCTTACCGTCGGTGGGAGTGATGACTTGAGAGTTGTAGGGTATAGTGATGCTAGTTTCCAGACTGATGGGGATAATTTCCGCTCTCAGTCGGGCTGGGTCTTTACCCTAAATGGAGGAGCAATTTCTTGGAAGAGTTCCAAGCAAGAGACAGTGGCTGATTCAACTTGTGAATCAGAGTATATTGCAGCTAGCGAGGCGGCAAAGGAGACGATATGGCTGAAGAACTTCATTGGAGACCTTGGAGTTGTACCAGCTATAAAAGAGCCAATGGAAATTTTCTGTGATAGTGAAAGTGCTGTTGCCTTAGCCAAGGAACCAAGGGATCACGAGAGATCCAGACACATCGACAGAAAATACCATTTTATCAGACATCGGATAGAAGAAGGACTCCTCATGGCAAAGAGGGTATCATCGGATGAGAACCCAGCAGATCCCCTCACGAAGGGACTGACTCGGGTTAAGCATCTCTAGCATGCTCGGAGAATAGGGCTGAAGGATGATATTAGATTTAGTAGTTAGATAACCCAGAAATTTGTAAAGTGTAATTGACGTTAGATGATGAATAAAAGGTGTTTTATTTATGAGTAAAGTGTTGCTATCTCTTGTCGATCATTTACTATATTTCTTTTGCATGTTTTGACTTCCAGGATAATTTTGTTTGGTATAACATATTATTCAAACCTACACAGTCGGTTATATGTCAGAAGTAGGTATGAATCAAGACTGTCATGATTGGTTGCAGAGGTCTAAGGTGTTGGACAAGGCTACAACAATCATGAGTGCTCACAAGTTCTAAGCATTGGACTCAACCCACGCTCACTGGAATCACTTAATGGAATTCTATCTTGAGTGATCGTGAGACGGTAATATCATATAATTCTTCAAACCTAGAGATATGATTTGTTACTTACAAGTTGGTTATGCATTGATTGTACGAAAACGAATTGGTAACTCGATGTTATAAAACATGCTTTTGTGTATAATTGAACGAGTGGTAGAACAAACATATGAGTCGAAGTTTATATGTTCCTTCTTGGATTAGAAGCTGATATCTGGGCCCCTCGATAATTTTGTTTTGACCTATGTATCGGGCCCGGTCAGAACTAAGTTGATGTGTTCAATTAAGTTCTTTGTCAAACAAATCGGAAATCGGGAAACAAACTGTTGGACAATAAGTAAGACATGGTTCCCTATATTTGTCCGACTGATATCTAGAACAGAGGATTATATGATCACTTATCTTAAATGGCGTATCAACATCTTCTCAGTTCCGAGAGACCTTGAAAGAGCTACGATTTCCAGTCGGTTCCTGAAGTACTGGAGTTATAGTTATTAGACTTATCTAAGTGGGAGACTGTTGTATAAGGTGTCTAAGTCCATAACTATTTCTGGTTAGTACTTGACCCGACCCGGCATGGTCCATTTGGGTTGCATGGAACCATGCAATTGGATAGACTAAATGAGAGGAATAACACTTGGAGATTATTAATATATTATAAATTCTAATATATTTATAATATTATTTGATTAGTTTGATCAAAGAATTAATTTGGAATTAATTAAGTGATCAAAAGATAACTAATTAAATATATGGGTTGATTATGTAAATCATTCATATCTTGTATAGTGGGCTAAGAGGCTCCATGGATTATCAAGTTGGGTTCTACCCATAGGATGCTCCATGGGAGTTACAAACCCTTGGGTCATGGAAATTAAGAGTCATGACACATTAGGGTTTACATGGTGTAACCCTAGATGTGTCAACACTATATAAGAGTCCCATTCTCCAACAAACTCGGCTAGACGTAAGAAACAAGAGGGCTAGGCCGTTTTCAAGAAGTGTGTGTTCTCCCAAAAGTCTTTCCAAGAGCATTTGGTGTTGTGTGAAGCATTTGAGGCATCACACTTGGGGTGCTAGGCTCACAAGGTTTCAAGGAACATAAGCAACAACAAGGTAAGTTATTCTATCTTTCATTCAAGTTAGAAATTGTTCCCCATGTATGCTAGATAGGAATATAACCTTGGAATTCAACTTTGCATGATAATTAGACAAACATAGATCCAAGGTTATTAGGGTTGCATGTACACTTAGGAAGTGTTAGAATGCTCAAAACCCATCAAAGGTAATCTTCTAACTGTTTTTATGATTCAAATGTTACCTTGCATGCTAGTTTAGGCTTTACGCTTTGGAAAAACAATGTTGCATGTAGAAATAGAGAAAACTTAGATCCAAAGCATTAGGGTTGTATGTGCACCATAGGAATGTTAGAGTACATAAAAACCCATCAAGATACCATCAAAGGGCTCGACAAGAAAGGTATGAAATCATTGCCTCCATGATAACAACAAAAATGAAGGATGTAGAGTCCATCACGACCTACTTGTAGAAAATACATAGGTTTGTGGACCGCTTGCTGAAGTTGAATGTTAACTTCAATGAAGAGTTGGCCATTGATATAATCCTACACTTTTTGCCTCCTTGTTATAATATGTTTCGTATGAATTATCATATGAACAAGGAGGAGGGAACTCTTAGCAAGCTTCATGGCCTTTTGAGAACTGCTGAAAGTAGTCTAAAAGGAATATATGTTGTATCTACTCCTACTCCTACTACTGCAGCCCCATTCCTTACAATTGGACATGGGAAAAGGAAGAAGAGGAAGGCTCCTTCTAAGAGCCACATGGGAAACTATCATGATGGATCCTCTTCTAGTGTGGATAAAAGCTGATTCTGCTAATCCCTCTACCAATCTAAAAGAAGCAGAGTGCTTCTACTGTCATGATAAAGGGCACTGGAAGCGAAGCTTTCCCAAATACTTGTAAAATAATAAGGATGGGAAGATAAAGCCCACCCATGCAAGTATTTACACTGTTTTGTCTAATAACTCATCACGTGCTAATTCGTGGTTCCTTGACACAGGTTGTGGTTTTCACATTTATTATGATATGAAGGGACTAAAAAGAAGTAGGGATTTGGAGCACGGGAAGATGAACTTGATCATAGGTAATAGGAAAATGTCGTCTATCACCAAGATTGGAGTTTATTCTTTATTGCTTAGTAATGGGTCAAAATTAGATTTAAATAATTGTTCCTACTCCTCCTATATGGCGAGAAACATTATTTCCTTTCATGGTCTGTACAAACAAGGTTTTAGATTTTCATTTGATAATGAAATTGGTTGTGTTAATGCTTTTTATAATGGTTTATTATATTTTAAAGCATTGTCTTGTAATGGTGTATATAAAACTGTGATGGTTGTAGACAACTTAGGAAATAATTTATTGCATATTGATTCGTCGAATAATTTGGAGAAGACATGCTTGTGGTACTGTCGTCTTGCACATATCATCAAGAAGCGCATAGGCCAACTCCAAAAGGCGGGTGTGTTTGAGTCGTTCAACTTAAAGCCGGATGACACTTGCGAATCTTGTTTGCTTGGAAAGATGACCAAGTCACCCTTCACTGGTACTTGTGAAAAGGTTGAGGGTTTGTTGGATCTCATTCAGATCCGCCACAAAGTATGCTAACCGCTTCAATGTGACTTTTACTGATGATTACAATAGATATGGTTATATCTACTTAATCAAGCATAAGTTAGAAACCTTTAAAAGTTCAAAGAGTTTAAACAAGAAATAGAGAATCAGCTGGGTAGGAAGATAAAGATGCTCCGATCCGATCGGGGTGGTGAGTATCTTAGTATCGAGTTCTACACTATCTTGAGGAATGTGGAATTATTGCACAATTGACGTCGCCCAGGACACCACGACTTAATGGTGTGACTGAGAGGCGCAATCGAACCTTGTTGAACATGGTTCGTTCCATGATGAGGTATGCCGCCCATATCCTTAATCTACTACCTACTAAGAAGGTTACCAAAACACCTCATGAGATGTGGACAGGGAAGGTTCCCTCGTTAGCACACATCAAGGTTCGAGGTTGCGAGGCTTTCGTGAGGTGTAAGACACACAACAAGCGTGAAACTTGTAGTGAACATTATATTTTCATCGACTACCTACATAAGTATTTTGGATATCTCTTCTATATCTCTTCTACAGACCGAGTGACAATGTTGTCTTCGTTGCGAGGAGAGGTGTTTTACGAGAGAGAGAGAGAGAGAGAGAGAGAGAGATAGAGAAAGAGAGAGAGAGAGAGAGAGAGAGAGAGAGAGAAATCATATGCCAAGAGGAAAGTGGGAGGCACATTGACCTTGAAGAGCTTCAAGAGTTAAGTGATGAAGGAACCTCAAACACTAGCGCTCAACCTGAGGAGCAAACTCCTGTTGAACCAATTGACCAGTTCTTACCTCTGAGGCGTTCAAGTAGAGTTAGTGTTCCACCTGTGTTATATGGTTTCCATATTATTACAGATGGTGATATATTTACCAATGATAGCACACTGGTAAATTTGGATGAACCCAAAAACTACAAGGAAGCCATGGCAGACCCCGAGTCTGCAAAATGGAAAGAGGCTATGGCAATGAGATTCAGTCCATATATGACAATAAAGCTTGGAACTTGCTTGAAAATATATCAGGTTGTAAGACAGTTGGGTACAAATCGATCTTCAAGAAGAAGGTCGACATGGATATGAAAGCACACATATATAAGGCGCGATTGGTTGCGAAGGGCTTTTATTAAACTCATGGAGTTTACTATGATGAGACCTTCTCACTAGTTGCGAAGATTAAATCTATAAGGGTTATGCTAGCCATAGCTGCATTTCATGATTATGAAATATGGCAAATGGATGTCAAAACCGCTTTCCTTAATGGGAAGTTGGATGAAGATGTTTACATTTTTCAGCTAGAGGGTTTTTTAAATGCAAAGTACCTTAATAGAGTGTGTAAGCTTGACAAATCCATTTATGGATTGAAACAAGCATCTCTTAAATGGAATCTTTGTTTTGATGAGAAAGTCAAAGAGTTTGAATTTTCGAGAAGCAAGGATGAGTCCCGTGTATATGTCAAAGCTAGTGGGAGTATATTTAGCTTTCTGGTGTTGTATGTGCATGACATACCTCTAATAGGAAATGACATCCCAACCTTGCAAGAAGTTAAGTCCTGGCTTGGGAAGTGTTTCACTATGAAGGATCTTGGGGAAGCTGCCTATATTCTAGGGATAAGGATATTGAGAATCAGGAGTAAAAGACTAATTTGACTTAGTCAAAGTACCTACTTGGATAAGGTGTTGAAGCATTTCAACATGGAGATCCAAGAAAGGTGAATTACCTATCCAAAGCAATACCAAACTGATTAAGACTCAGAGTCTGGGTACAGAGGCCAAGAAAACAGAGATGAGTTGAGTACCATATGATTCCGCACATGGCTCGATCATGTATGCTATGACTTGTACTCACCCTAATGTGGCCATTGCTTTGAGCATGGTCAGCAGATATCAAGGGAATCCTGGTAAAGCTCATTGGACTATGGTAAAGAACATTCTTAAGTACCTGCGGAGGACTAAGGATTGGGTCCTTACCCTCGGTGGGAGTGATGACTTGAGAGTAACAGAGTATAGTGATGCCTTCTTTCAGACTGATAGAGATAATTTTGAATCTCATTCGGGCTGGGTATTTACCTAAATAAAGGAGCAATAACTTGGAAAACTTCTAAACAAGAGATTGTAGTTGATTCAACGTGCGAATCAGAGTACATAGCAGCAAGTGAAGCGTCAAATGACGCGGTATGGTTGAAGAACTTCATCGGAGACCTTGGAGTTGTATCAACTATAAAGGAGCATGTGGAGATTTTTTGTGACAGTGAGAGTGCGGTCGCCTTAGCCAAGGAACCGAGGGATCATGGCCGATCCAGACACATCAACAGAAAATATCACTTCATAAGACATCAGATAGAAGGACTCCTCGTAGCAAAGAGGGTATCGTCAGAGGAGAACCCAGCAGATCCCCTTACAAAGGGACTGAGTAGGGTTAAGCACTTATAGCATGCGAGGAGCATTGGGCTGAAGGACGACATTTGTTTTAATGATTAGATAGTTGTTCAGAAACTTTTAATATATAAAATGTAATTGACATTTGATGATTATATAAAAGGAGTTTTATTTATGAATAAAGTTACTATCTTGTGTCAAGACTGTTGGAAGTAAGTATTCAGGCAAGACTGTCATGAATTTGGCTTGTAGATTGTCTAGAGTGTTTAAACATGGAAAAATCTTGCTACAACATTCATGAGTGCTCATAAAGTTTGAGTATTGAATTAAACCCACGCTCAGATGAATCACTTCATGGAATTTATCACGAGTGTTTGTGAGACGATAATATCATATAGTCTTCAAACTAAGATGTATGAGTTGTTGACTAGGAGTTGGTTGTACATTGATAGTGTGAAAACGCATCGGTAACTTGATCCTATAAAACGAGCTATTGTGTATGATTTAACGAGTAGTTATACAAGTATATAAGTCGAAGTTTATCTATTCCTTTTATCCTTGGAGGATTAAAAGTGATATCTTGGGGCCCTCGGTGATTTTGTTTTGACTTATGTGTCGGGCCCAATTAGAACTCGATTGATGTGTTCATTTAAGTTATATATCAAACAAATCGGAAATCGGGACACAAACTACTGGACAATAAGTACGACTATGTTCCATGTATTTGTCCGCACGATATCTTGAAGAACAAAGGATTATATGATCCCTTATCTAAAATGGCACGCCACAGTTCGACAGCGGCTTTTAAGAGCTACAATTGCTAGTCGGTTTTAAGTCGTACTTGCAGTTATAGTTATTAGACTTATCCAATTGGGAGACTATTGGATTAGGTGTCTAAGCCCATAACTATAATTGGTATGTACTTGAACCGAGAGTAGCATGGTCTATTTTGGTTTGCATTCACGAGAAGAATCTGATAGGATGGATATTTGAGAAAGAGGAATCATATTATTTAATTAGTATTGATCTATAATTAGCTTGAAATTAATTTTGTGATCAAAAGAGACTAATTAAATATATAGGGTCTGATTGTGTAAATCAATGATACATATAGGTTGGGCTAAAAATCAATGCTTGATTAGTGATGGGCGAAGCATATGTAAGGATCCATAAAGTGTTAGTCCATTACAATCTCAAGTGTAAGAATTAGCGTTTACACATAACCCTTGGAATTCTACACTATATATATGTAACCCTTGGCCTAAAATCAAGGACACCCTAGTCTTCTTAAAGAAACTATAGCCGCTTTTGAGTGCCTCTAAGCTTTCTCTCAAGTTCTCCAATGGTTGGTGGTGTTTTGAGAACCATTTGAGGTATCACACTTGAGGTTATAAGTTCCTAAAGGCCAAATGCAACAAGCTACAACATGAGGTATTCTTCTAACTAGTTTTATGATTCATATACAAAAATTTTGTATGCTGGTTTAGGCTTCATGCTTTGGAAACAATATTGCATGTATAATTAGAGAAAACTTAGATCCAAAGAATTAGGGTTGTATGTGCACCATATGAGTGTTATAGTGCTCAAAGCCCATCAGAAACACACTTTAAACATGGTGAGGTTTCATTTAAATATTGTTTTATGGTTACTGTTAGGTCCTTTTTGTCCCAAATGTGGTGTTTCATGAGCACAACATGTTATTGAACCAGCAAGTCGTCCTTGCAGTCCTTTGGAAGGGTCTTGAGTCATAAAAATTGGGTATAAATGGTTGGTTTTGCTCCATTCATCTTTTAAAAAGACTTAATGTATTCAGATGTTGACTGAAGCACTCAATGGACATGCAAAGTCATAAAGTTGGAAGCTTTATGACTCTTGAGGATGATTTTGCCTTAATCCATTAAGCTCATAATAAGTTTTTGGAAGAGTATGCATACACCCTGCAGAATCTGAGTATGCAACATGTTCAACCACCCCGATGGTGGTCAATGCTTCAATACGCCCAACACACATTTGGAGTACGCCTTGCGTACACACTCTATGTTGCCTCGGTTGGGATGACTCAATTGACTCAGTTAACTTTAACCTATTTGACTTTGACTTTGACCAAGTTTGAGCAGTGGGTATTTTGAATGGTGTTTGAGACTTGGTTATTTGGATGAATAGGTGTCGGTTAGAGCTAAGATTTTGAGTCGGGACCTCATCAGCTATTGTTCAAACTGTGAGTTGGGTTTTCCTCAATATAGTTACGGGTCGAAGGCACCAAGGCCGGCCCTTTAGATTGATATCTTGGTTTATCATATGTTGCTATGCCATAGTGATCTGTTAGACTTGTATCCTTATATATGGAATCTTAGCATGCAGTAGTGATCTGTAGATTTTCCTGTTTTTCTATTGACTGGTCATATGTTTATTTGTTATGCATATGTCGACATGTTATGTGTGGTTAGGTGTAGACGGTCCTGCTAGGTGTTGAAGGCCAAGATACTCGGGGCAGTCCGAATAGACCATAGGCCCTACGAGGTGGTCCAGTCAATCCGAAGTCCCGACAAGCCGTCCGGATACTCTGTAGTCCCTACAAGGCGGTCCAGTCTTGCCGAAGGGTCGGGAATGGTCTAAATAGGCTCTAGGCCCTACGAGGCGGTCCAGTAAGGTTGAACGCTCAGTTATACATGTTGTCGTTTGATATGTTGTATGTGGTGGTACTTTGGTGGAACTTAGTAAGCTTTGGCTTACAGTTTTTAGTTGTTGTTTCAGGTACTTCTGATGATCATGGGAAGGAGAAGGCGTGACCGTACACATCCTCTGTTTATGAGTTTATGATTTTGGGATACTCTTATATGGATAAAAAATTTCGAAACAATGATTTTGTAAACATTGTATGACTATGGGTTGTTTTTAAAAGTTGAAATTTGTTGACACTTTTAGGATGTTATATTTCTTATTAAAACATAGATTATTCAAAATTTATGTATAATAAGACAATTTGAAAAAAAAAAAAGCTTACAATACTTTAAGAAAAAAAGGTTTGACGATACAATCATTGTCTTTGTGACAATTTTAAAAATAAATATTTAATTACGATAATGGTTGTTGGAGCTGTTTATATAGGTATGAAAGTAGTCCATATATTGTCTTTGTTTTTTTGTGTCAAAATTTATAAAAGAAATACTTAATGCAAGATCATCCATTTCTAGGGAAAACTATTTATTGTGAGTTTATTTGATTTAATTGAATAAAAGAAAATTGAAAATTTTGAAATGTATTATTTAATCAATTTCATCCATTTTAATCTTTAATTACAATCATTAAGTATAATTTGAAATCAAAGCTAAACTAGTTTTTATCAAATATATTGTAAGTCCCAATTTCTATGATCCAAACCAGTGATCAATCAGATAGCAATCAATCAGAATAAGAATGGAGTAGAGGAAAGATTAAGCCAAGCATGTACACGCTAATATCAAAAAAACTTCAGGTACACCTTGGATACAAACACATACGTCACTCTATGACTGACACTGACACAAGCTATTTATAGGACCACCAACTGAACACCTGTGTACGGCCGTACACAGGAGTACGGTCGTACACACGACCACGACCATACACAACATACAAACATTACATAAACCACAATAAAGCCCAAAAATATACCAAGACTAATACAAAATGAATGCCTAGCCCAAACCATCAAAGTATGACCTATCAATATCCCCCTTGGTTTGTGGCTAGTATAAACTCGGTCTTTCTCAATGATTAGAACATCAGATCCTTCCATGGCACCATACCACCTATGCTCCTTAATGATCTACGCAACCATTCCAGTGTACTCTTTAGCGGTAGCTTCAATGATCTCTTCGGCAACCTGGATTTGATGAATAGCCATTGATAAATATCCCACTTTCCAAATTGAAAAAGATCATTCTTGTCAAATAAATGGAAACAACCATCTAGGAATTTGATGACAGCAGAAGTTGTGGCTTCATCAAATACCCAGTAGAACATGTTTTTTAAAGAACCATTGTGGAATTTCTGCAAGATAGGGATCTTTCTCACTTGATTAGTGGATGGCCACATCACTGTCTGGATAGGCTTGCCAGTCAATGGATTAAGAATGTCAAGGTGGCTCTTGAGAAAGGATTCAGCAGTCTTCATACTAGGAAATCCCCTTTTTTACTTGATCTTCTAGGAAATGCTTCAATTTAGTCGCTTGAGGAACATTTCTTGGATTGAGAAAGGGAGCATCAGCAAGTTCAGACAAGTCAACTCTCGTAAAAGAGATGAAATCATGTATGCTCTTGTAATACTCCACATTGACACTTTTCCATTACATTATAATTCATCATGAAATCTTCATGACACAATTCCAGATCTTTCTCCATACGTGCCACCAAAACGTCTCTGTTCAAGATCTGTAACAGTGATTTGGGGTTAGCTTCCACGAGCATTTTGATTTGAGTTCCTCTTGAATAGAAACTATTGATTTTTAGCAGATGACGCAACTTTAGAAAGTTTCAAAGTAACAATGTGAGGAGCTTGAGTTGGTTCCTTTTTAAATCGATCAACCATCCTTGTGGTTCTGATAGAGGGGTGATCTACCGGGCTGTCATGAGGAGGAGACTAACTTGAGCATTAGAGGCATCTACATTGGATGGAGGCTGTTGAAACAAAGAATTAAGCCTATAACCAAAGTCTTCAAAAAGTTTTTTCTTTAAGCTGAAGTAGAATGCAGTTAAGGATCCGAGATTAGTCTTCAAGTCAGAGATTTACATTGAGTTTAGACAATTATCAACTTCAAGTTCAGCGATCCTTATATCATGTTTTCCAATCAGAATGTGCTTCTCAATGTTTTTCTAATTTAGAATGTTGATTTCTTCTCCGAGCTTGGACATAGTAGGATCATCATCCCCTAAATGACCTTCCTCAATAGATATTCCTTTTCCACGTGAGGAAGGTACTGGACTGAGTTGTTGTGACAAGTGCTTTGCTAGCCTGATAGAGGCTTCATCTAGCGAAGGCTTTGTGGGGGAATATCCTTGAAAAACTGAAGATCCTCCGCTTTCATATATAGTACATGGGCCTTGTTGGGTTGGTACAGGTGGTGCAAACACAGATGTAGTTCTGATTGTGGATTGAGCTGGTGGTGCTTGTTCTTGGATAAGTGCTCCCTGCCTCGGATCAAGTCGTCTTCTTTTCACAGGAGGCTGGGAGGTTTGTGTCAGTATCTGATCACTCATCGATGGCATATATGTTGGAATAGCACCAACAAGGGGAGGAATCCCTGAAGTTGAATCCATTTGACCTGAGATATCATCCATCGGTTTTGATGTATGAGGCATTGTTTCAAAATCATGATCAACAACCCTAGTCTACGTTGTTGCTTGAGCAACTTCATTGACATTGATAAAGAACTTGTCGATGAACTCTGAACTTGGAACAAGGTTGTCATGCTCAAGATCAAGATTAAGTGGGATTTCCTCATTGTTAAAACCAGACAAATCCATTCCATAAAAAAAATCATCATCCTCTTCATCTTCATTCACCGTCACATCGTCCATCAAATTTTCTTCAAACTCATCCTCATCATCACCATATCCATCGTAATCACTCCGAACCTCCATGTTTTACAGTTGGTCATGCTCCTCTGCTACGATTATGACAAGAGGAACATAGTCTTCTTAGTTTTCATGCTCTGAAGCCAAGATAACAACTTCCTCGGTTTCTGTGGGGCTTGAGAGATCATCATACTCAGAATGATCACTCTCATCAGCAAAGATGCCAAACTTGATCAGAGGATACTTTCGTTCAAAATTATACTTTCCTTTTCGATTTTGTTTCATCAATCCAAAGGCACTTGAATCAACATACTTAAGGTCCAAGGTCTCTCCTCCTCCTTCTAACTCTGGGTGCATGACATTGAAGATTAACTGAAGGAATCTTGGATACATGTGGAACTTATCTCTTTTGTTTCCTTCAATGTTCAAAATCATCTCGTGCAAAATGAACTTCGAGAAGTTGAACTCTATTCCTGAAGTTAAAGCAGTAATTGCATCGGTGTAGATCTGAGAGATTTCATCAGCTCCTGATTTCCGACCGGAGATATAGCATAAAAATACATGAGCTAAGTATCTCTAGTATGGAGGTAATAATTTCTTGAGAGTGGGAGGGAAAATCCCTTTGTATCCCATTTGATCCAGAATCTCTTGAGTCTGATCTAGATCAATCTCCTTTGGGAATTCTGGTTCGTCACTGATCTGCAAAGTTTCACAAAGGATTTGTTTAGTAACCAAGACTTTCTTTCCTCGCACAGAAGCTTCAAGATATTTTGTGCCCTTATCATCCTTGATCACAGTTGCGTTGCTCCAAAACTCCTTAACTAATCGGTGATAGATGACCGGACTGGTGGTGAGAGCAGTAAACAAGCAACATCTTCTTAAGCCATTGACTATGAATTGGAAATCAGAGTGAGCCTCTGGAGGATCAACTAGGTAAATGGCCAAGTTGTGAACTTTAGCAAATTCAAGACCTACCATATTGATCTACGTAAAACAAGCTAAGTGAGAAAAACACAAAACAATTATCAATAAACATCAAGTGTTTTCCCGTTTGACAGTTAAATTAAGCTTTCAATGGAGAAAATTTTTAGTTTTAGGGCTAGGATGTACGACCGTACACAGGAGTCCAGCCGTACACCAGGGTGCAGCCATACACGGGTGTACAGCCATACACGGGTGTCCAGCCGAACACGGGTGTCCGGCCGTACATGCCTCATTTCCTTCAATTAAACCCTGAATTTATGGTCGATTTTGATCTATATTAGCTTTACTGAGTTCGTCTAGGAGATACCTACGCAGTTGATTGGTTAATTTCAAGAAAATCGAGAGTTTTTAAGGCTTTAAAACAGAGAGAGTTCGTCGGGTGTACGACCATACTTAGAAAGTGAGAAGAAGAAAAGTGTTCGGCCATACACGGGTTATATACTCCCCCTAACCCGGTTATGGGATGCAACCCAACTAGCATTGAACTCAAGCCCAACAACACAATAGAATTAAAAATAATACATCTCAAGGACTTAAAATTAAGATACAATGAAATAAAATAAGATAAAATTAAATTAAATTTAAAATAAATGTCAATAATTTCTAATGCAGATAATGTTTTTGTGAGAATGGAATCACAATTATTTCCATTTGTCGGTACCTCCCCTTTCACGAATAAATCTGGTCGATCGTCAGTATTGTAGTCCACTTCTGAACGAAAAATTGTGACAAGATTTTGGACATGCTATAAGTAACAAAACAATTTGTGATCCTATGTTCCTAGCTAAAATTTCTAAAGGACTATTAAGCTAACGACGACCAAGGATATTGTTGTCCACTTAAATTGAGCAACGATATCTACAGACAACCTATAAATGTTCAATTTTAGTTGTAGTAGAACGTGTTTCCTGCTTCCTGATATACCCCAATAATTAGGGACTTCCAAAATACTCCTTACTTTAGATGAGCAGACAATTATTATGGGAGAAGACAGATTAAGCATGCATATGTTATACACCCAGGTCGGATCTCTTCCAATCATACAGAGGAAGCAACATATGACTGACAGATAGAAAGAAAGAAAATAACCCTCTACAGACCTAATTTATCGGAATTCCCCAATCGCCACATCAGTTCCAGAATTAAGGATAAAGTCCGTACATCGAGGAAGAGTTAAACCACGGTTCTAGATACAGGTTTTTTTTAATGTATCTGCAGATTCCCATGTATATCTCTATGCTCAACCTATCCGAGCGTCGTATTGTCAGGGTAAACAGAACTATCTAGGTCCAGATATGTTAAGTCACTAGATTCTATAAGTTCATTTGAACCTAGTCAAGTCTATTTAAATCTTTCGTGCATACCAGCGCATCGAGCATAGAGTCTAGACAATTCAGCTTTGGTACCTTACACAGACTCATATTACTCGTCTTCACTTGTTGATATCACTTCCCCAGTCACAACACCTACAGAAATACACTATATTTTTGGATTTTTGATTTTCTATTTTTTTGTTTTGTTTTTGATTTTCTATTTTTTGTTTGGTTTTTTGTATTTCTCCCGTAAATTTGTGCATGGGTGAGAATTAAATTAAAATGTGCAAATTTAAACTAACCTAAAACAAAAAAATTAGTCCTCAAAACGTATCATTTTCAAGAGTCCCACAAGCACATCGAATCAAGCTTTATTAAACGGTTTGATGAACATATCCGCCACATTATTAGCAGTGGGAACCTGTTTCAACCGAATGAGTGAATGATCATAACACTCTCTGATGAAATGCACTTTGATATCGATGTTCTTGGTTTTCGAGTGTTGGACTGGATTTTTGGCAATCTGAATTGCAGCTTCATTGTCACAAAAGATACGGGTTTCTAGATAATTCAAATTGTAATCCAACAGCTGATGATGGATCCAGATAACTTGAGAACAACAGGCAGAAGCAACGACATATTCCGCTTTTGGTGTTGAGGTTGAGATGGTGTGTTGTTTCTGTTGGATTAGTGTCCACGTCCATAACTATTTTAGTATGCGCTTCACCCGATGGTGCATGGTCCTTTTGGGTTGCCTTCACCAAAGCAACTTGATAGGATGAATAATGGAGAGAGAGGAATAATTATGATTTATTAATATATTATATGAATAATATATTAAAGGAGAAATCATATTCTTTAATTAATATTAGTCAAGAATTAATGTTGTGGCTAAAAGAGATTAATTGAACTTAGGGGACTAGAACTATCAAATGTGTGATAGTTGAATATTGGGCTAATGGACTCCATATTAGAGGAGTGAACGAATTCTATGGGGAAACCCATCAGAACTCGTCTAAAGCCTCTAAGGAGGAAGTTCATGGGCTGCTTAGGGCCAAAGCAGTCAAATTAGGGTTTCCTTGTTAGATAACCCTAATACCCTTACTATTTAAGGACCCCTAGGGAACCAAAAACGTGGCTAAGAGTTTCCTTAGGGTTTCTAGACGTTTTTGGGTGCTCTCCTCTTCTCATTCTTCATCCTCTTGCCCTTGGTGTTTGTGAGCCATTAGATGTGTGACATTTGTGACACTAAGCTTTCTAAAGCCAATCACAAGGAGGATTTGAGATTGTTATTGCTACATAACAATCTAGGTAACATCTAAATCCTATTTACATATATGATTTCGATTATAGTTCGCTAGATCTTGGGTTTATGAGCTTCAGATAATTATCATGTACAATTAGATCAACCTAGATCCAAAGTTTTAGGGTTTTGCATGTGCACCATATTTGATGAGTTGCTCAAAAGCCATCGGTGGTAACAGAGCCTAGGGTGTTCTTTTATTGTATTTGATGCAAAATTATGTTTTCAAAGCTGAAAATTTGCGAATTTCCAATCTGACCTGATTCACGTCGTGAATTCAATCTGACAGCAGATTTTCGAATTAAACCAGACTCATGTTGTGAACACAGTGTGTTCACCTCATGAATTTAGTCTGACAACACAATTTCTAGATTTTTTCCTTAATTTGCTTTGGATAATTTCCTTAAATTGTTTTTTCATATTAAAATAATATTTTTATATTATGGTAATTGATATCCTAATCAAATTAATGGATAATTGTCAATTTAAGATAATTACTTGTTTTATAAGATAAAGATTGATTATTTGTAATTTTGATTTGAATTATCTTGTGAAAAATTAAATTAGGTCAAATTTAGATAATTGAAATTATTTAATTAATTTAATTATTTGTAATTTGATCTAGATAGTTTTGAAAAGTTTCAAAACTTGCCCTCAAGTTTTGGAATTTAAATTTTGATTAAAAGTTTAATTTGAAATATTTAAATTCTAAATCCTAATGATTTGAAAAAGTTCAAAACTTGCCCAATTTCAAATTTGATTAAAAGTTTGATTTTGAAATATTAAATTCTAAAACCTTAGTACTTTGAAAAGTTCAAATTGCACCCTTATGGTTTTATTAAATTAATTAAGTGTATAATTAAAAGAGAGTTAATAAATCCATAATGATATGGTTTACATTTAATTAAATTAAAAGTGTAATTTGTTAAATTAGACCACATAGTATTTTAAAAGTGTAAAATACACCCTTATACTGTATATAACATTAAAAGTCTAATATTATATATGTATAACTTAAACTGCTAGTCTTACTGGTAGTAGGCCTCATTCACGAAGCCGATCTATAAGGGGGTATAAGGTTATGGCCTATAAAATGTTCGTTTAATGGGTGTCCACTCTCAACCACCGCTTCCTTGATTGGTGGAGGGTCATTAGCCGAATGGGAAGGATTGAGAAACCCTCTCCTCATTAAAAGTATAATGAATGTTAAAGTAACTAAATGTTTTACAACAAAATTTTGAATCTTAGTTCTTTAGGCAAAAAGTGAATTTGATGCAATTCCTTGAAATTACAATTTGTACCCTTGCAAAGATGTTAGTGGAGCGTGTGTGGTTAACCGGCACACTAAATGGTTCTAAGCAAAGGTAGCAAAGGGTGACTCAATGTTTGTCATAGTTCAGTGGAGCGTGTATGGTTAACCGGCACATCGAATAGGTAATTGTAACATTGGGGGCACCATGTAAGTTTGCATGGTTATTCATAACCTGTTTTGTGATCTTCGGCATCCCGGTCACAAATCGAGGGGCATATCGAGATTTAAACATGTCATTGAAAAGTTCAATGAATCTCAAAGGATCTAGGAGTTTTTCAATACATTTAAAACCTAATCTCTTTTTCGTTTTTCATGGTGGAAAATTAGTGAATTGTCATTCACTTACCTTTAAATGTTCTTCAATTTGGGTTACGACATACCTCTCCCAAGTTGTAGAGTATTGTGTTGGGTCCTAGCCGTAATATCTCATTTCGGTGATTTATTAAGGACTTAATCAATCAACTAACTTTATTTTTCTCTCGTTTTGTAGATGTCTAAATCTAACTATGGTCTTCCCGAATCCCATGGAAAAGGTTTTCCTGCTCAAAGCGAAAGTCTGTTACACAATGAAGGTGATAGATCGATCTGTGCATTGTGGACTAGCTTGGTTTCACTTCCTCCACCTCCTCATGTGGTTCTCCCAAGCCCACAAGATCGAAGAATCGCAAAGTTCAAATTCACTCAAGCCCTGGTAGCAATGAAACATGAAGATGGAAAATTCATGTGAGCTCACGTCCTAAGGATGAAATCACACATCGATAGGTTGACAATGATGGGTGCATCTTTTCCAAAGAAGTTGGCTATAGACTGGGTTCTTCAGTCACTCCCAAAATCATATGATAAGTTCATAAGAGAGTATTATGTGATGGATATTGATGCGACCCTCATTGACCTAACTTACATGCTTATTGCTGCTGAATCAGAAATGATTCGGCAAAGTAATGGAGCATATTTTTCTGGAATGGATATAATCATCATGTTAGTGGGAACAAAAGTTGTTTTTGCTATAGTTAAGGGAGAGAATGTTATACTTCGTTTCCAATCTAAAAGCTTAGATCGAGAAATTTTAATTGAATTTAGTCAAGGGTATATTTATTATTTGCATTCACAAAATACGATTATGATTACAGCATCCCTCTTCATAGTTCGAATGTTGAGAACACGGAGAATAGAAATATTATGACGATATTATAGTAAGAAACTGGTAAAGTATCACATTTTTTATGAATTGTATCCCATATGCTTCGGGTATAGGATCGATTACATACGCTGTAATATTCGACCGTTCCAAAATTTTCCAAATGTCTAGGGCATTTAGAGAGAAAAAGGAAATAGAACCAGTTTTGACTAAAATAATTAAACTACTGCCAAGGACAATGTAAGGTTAGCCAAGGATTGGTCGCTTGTGGACAGTTGAAAGTATAGTCATGGATGGACTGTATTGACATTATTATGAATAGATAAGATTCTATATAGAATGAGTTGTCATATGGAAAATATGGAAATGTTTCCATATTGGGAGTTGGATATCGAGAATAAATGTCTAGATTAGAAACTTTTATGCAAGAAGGATGTTCAAAGGAATGTACTTTGAATGTGAGACTTCATGACTATGGAATTGTCTTGTAACAATCTCCAATAGAGTATTTTGTAATTTCATTGGCCGAGTCTTGGTGACTTTTGTGCCGTGACATTACGAAAGGACTGTTGCATAAAAGTGTTAAAATCTAACATATTCTAGTAGTGGCGAAATTTTTTTGTATTTTTACACTAGTGGATTAAGAATTGTGAAATGAGTGTGATTGAAAATGTTTTTCAATTATACCATTTCACAAAGTAAGGACCATAGGTAAACATAGTGTGCATGATAAGAGAATGGGACAACTGTTATTATAATTCAAGTAGGAAGTTGATTACCCGAAACAACAAATAATGAGTAATCAATATGGTGATTAAATAAAATGTTTTATTTATATTCAAAGGTTTGGGACCATATATGATTAGTATTATTCTTGTGTTTCACTTTGCATGTTTTGACTTCCCAAATAATGAGACTATTCAAACCCTCCACAGTCGCTCATTCTTTGAAAGTAGGAATGAAAGAAGACTGTCATGAATCTGACTGTAGATTGTCTAGAGTGTTTTAGACATAGCAAAAGTTTGTTGTAGGGTTCATGAGTGCTTCTATAAGATTAGAGTATTGGAATAAACTCACACTCACTTGGATCGCTTCATCGATTTTATCACAAGTGATTGGTGAGATGATAATATCTTATATTCTTGAAACCGATATGTGTAAGTTGTATCTTGCGAGTCGGTTACACATTGATAATATGTAAACGCACCAGTAACTTGGTGATATAAAACGTATTGTTGTGTGTGATTCGGTGAGTGAATGCAAGTGAGCATTGAGTCAAAGTTTATCCATTCCTTTTAGCCAATGTGGGATAAAAGCGATATATGTGGGCCCCTCGATGATTTAGTGATGAAACCCTAAGTGCTTGGCCAAGTCGGGACTAAGCTGATGTGCTCAATTGTTTTTTGTTGTCAGTCATCATAAATCGGAAGTCAGGAAACAATATATAGGCAGAGAGAATGATTTAAATCCATGTCTCAGTCAATACAATATCAAGAATGGAGGAATATATGATCCCTTATCTTAAAGGAAATGCTTCTGATAAGATCAGAGTTGACAGCAACTTATGAAAGCTAGGATTGCGGATCAGGATCTGAAGTCATATGCAGAATAGTTATTAGAGTTATCCAAGTGGGAGACTATTGGATTAGTTTCTAAGTCCATAACTATTTTGGTATGTACTTGACCCGATGGTTCATAGTCCTTTTGGGCTGCCTTCACCAAAGCAACTTGATAGGATGAATAATGGAGAGAGAGCATTAATTATGATTTATTAATATATTATATAAATAATATATTAATAGAGAAATAATATTGTTTAATTAATATTAGTCAAGAATTAATAAGAAGTAATTTTGTAGCTAAAAGATATTAATTGAACTTAGGGGACTAGATCTATCAAATGTGTGATAGTTGAATAGTGGCCTAATGGACTCCATATTAGAGGAGTGGATGAACTCTATGGGGAAACCCATCAAAAATCGTCCAAGGCCTCTAAGGACGAAGTTCATGGGCTGCTTAGGGCCTAAGAAGTCAAATTAGGGTTTCCTTGTTAGATAACCCTAACAGCCTCACTATTTGAGGACCCTTAGGGCACCAAAAACGCAGCTAAGAGTTTCCTTAGGGTTACTAGACGTTTTTGGGAGCTCTCCTTTTGTCCTTATTCATCCTCTTTCTCTCGGTGTTTGTGAGCCATTAGAGTTGGAACATTTGTGACACTAAGCTTTCTAAACCCAATCACAAGGAGGATTTGAGATTGTTATTGCTACATAACAATCAAGGTAAGATCTTTACCTTATTTACATATATAATTTCGATTACAGTATGCTAGATGTAGTGCTTTTGAGCTTTGGATAATTTGCAAGTACAATTAGATAAACCTAGATCCAAAATTTTAGGGTTTTGCATGTGCACCATAGGATTGATAATTTGCTCAAAACCCATCAGTTTCTTCCACTTCCATGACACCAGCCGGTCTTCGAGAAATTGATACCCACCAGAAGTTGATTTCCTGTCAAGCTCACAGCCTTGATAATTACTGTCAGCAAAAGCATATAGATCAAATTCAGAATTTTTCGGATACCAAAGACCCAGTTTTAGGCTGCCTTTAAGATACCGAAAAATTCTTTTGACAACAATAAGATGTGAAAGTTTAGGATTAGCCTGATATCGCGCGCATTGACAAAGGCAAACATGATGTCTGGCCTGCTTGCAGGTAGATACATCAACGATCCGATCATCGATATGTAATCAGTCTGATCTACAGATTCGCCATCAGTATCAAGAATTAACAAAGGTCTCTCAGCCATCGGTGTCAATGAGGGTTTTGTGTCTCAAAACCCAAACTTCTCCAGCATATCTTCAACATACCTTGCTTGATGTATCAAGATTCTGGTTGAATCTTTTTTGACCTGAATACCCAAAAACATGATCATTTCTCCTGGTGAACTCATCTCAAACCTTTTCTTCATCACGCCTTCAAACTCCTTGCGTAGCTTTGGACTTGTGGACCCGAAAATGATGTCATCTACGTAGATCTAAACCAAGATTTGATCGGCACCAACATGCTTAATGAATAACGTTTGATCGATTGTGCGTCACAAATAGCCATGCTCGAGCAAGTGCTTCATAAGAGTCGCATGCCATGCTCGAGGGGTCTGATGTAGCCCATACAAAGCCTTGTCCAACTTGTATAAGTGATTGGGAAACTTTGAGTTAATGAACCCAAGGGTTGATCAACACATATTTCTTCCTTCACAGCGCCATACAAGAAGGCAGTCTTGACATCCATCTGGTATATTGTGAAGTTCATGTAGGAGGCATACGCAAGGAAAATACGAATAGACTCCAAGCGAGCCACCGGAGCATAAACTTCAGTGTAGTCAAGACCCTCGATTTGTCTAAATCCACGTACAACCAACCGAGCCTTATTCTATACAATGACCCCGGAATCATCTAGCTTGTTACGATAGACCCGTTGTGTGCCAAGAAACTTCTTGCCCTTAGGTAACTCAACTAATTTCCAAACCCCAAGTTTTTCAAATTTATTTAATTCTTCATGCATAGCATCCACTGTAGGATTCATAGAGGATATCACAGGTGGTCTGTAAACAACTTCTTCGTCTTCATCATCAATCACAGTCTTCGAACCAAAAGTAGAACCAGGTGAATCATTTGAAAACACATTAAAGGATTTGAATAAAGATGTGTAATCAAACAACCAATCTGGACCCACTCTAGCATTCGTCTCATTCTCCTCCAACTAGCACACATCAAAGGATTCTATGATTTGTTTTGTCTTTTTTGATGGGTTTTAGCTATAAGAACATCCTATGAGCTCATACAAACCCTTATGCTTGGATCTAGGTTTCTCTATTGTACATGCAATTCATCCAAGACTATAAACCCTAGATCTAGCATATGATAATCAATATAACATATAAATTAGGGTTTAGATCATACCTTGATTGTTATGTAGCAATAACAATCTCAATTCTCCTTGTAATGACTTTAGAAAGCTTAGAGTCACAAATGTCACTCCTCTAATGTTTCATAAACACCGAGAGCAAGAGGATGAAGAAGAGAAGAGAAGGAGGCTGCCCAAAACGTGTAGAAACCCTAATCAAGAAGTTCTCCACGTTTTTGAGCAATAAGGGTCCTTTAAATGGTGAAGCTCTTAGGGTTATCAAACAAGGAAACCCTAATTTGGATGCTTAGGCCCTAAGCAACCCATGGACTCCTTCCTTAAAGGCCTAGGACGATTTCTAATGGGTTTCACCATAGAATTCATCCACCCCTTTAATATGAAGTCCATTAGCTCATTATTCGACTATCATACATTTGACAGTTCTAGTCCCTTAAGTTTAATTAATGTATTTTAGTCACAAACTTAATTCTTATTAATTCTTGACTAATATTAATTAAACAATCTGATTTCTGATTTAATATATTATTCTCATAATATATTAATAAATCACATTTAATCCTTTCTCTCCATAATTCATCCTATCAAGTTGCTTTGGTGAAGGCAACCCAAAAGGACCATGCACCATCGGGTCAAGTACATACCAAAATAGTTATGGACTTAGACACTAATCCAACAGTCTCCCACTTGGATAAGTCTAATAACTATTCTGCGTATGACTTCAGATCCTGATTTGCAATCGTAGCTTTCCAAAGCCGCTGTCAACTCTGATCCTATCAGATACGCGTGTCCTTTAGATAAGGGATCATATATTCCTCCATTCTAGATGTCGTATAGACGGAGACATGGATCTAAATTACTCTCTCTGTCTATGTGCTGTTTATCGATTTCAGATTTATGACGACTGACAACAGACTACAATTGAACACATCAATTTACTCCCGACTTGGCCAAGCACTTAGGTGCCATCACTAAATCATCGAGGGGCCCACAGAAATCGCTTTTATCCTACTTTGGATAAAAGAAATGGATAAACTTTGACTCAATGATCGCTTGCACTCACTTACCGAATTACACACAACAATATACTCACTTACCGAATTAAACACAACAATATGTTTTATAACACCAAGTTACTGAGGCGTTTACATATTATCAATGTGCAACCGATTCGCAAGATACAACTCACACATCTCGATTTCAAGAATATAAGATATTATCGTCTCACCAATCACTCGTGATAAAATCCATGAAGTGATCCAAGTGAGCGTGGGTTTAATCCAATGCTCAAATCATATTAATAAGCATTCATGAACGTTGCAGCAAACATTTTCTTATGTCTAATGCTCTTTAGACAATCCACACACCAATTCACGGCAGTCTTCATTCATATCTACTTCCAACATATGAACGACTGTGGCCCGTTCAAATAATTTGACTGTTCTAAACCAATTAAATTATTCAGGAAGTCAAAACATGCAAAGTGAAACACAAGAATAATACTAATCCCATATGGCCTCAAACCTTGAGTATAAATAAAACACCTTTTATTTATCACCATATCGATTACTCATTATTTGTTGTTTCGGGTAATCAACTTCTTACTTGAATTATTACAACACTTGTCCCATGCTCTTAGCATGCACAAAATGTTTACGTACGATTCTTACTTTGTAAAATAGATCACATTTCCAATCATACTAATTTCACAACTCCTAATCCTTTTCACAAGTGAAAGAATATCAAATTCTTGCCACTTATGGAATATGTTAGATTCTAACATTTTATGCAATGATCCTTTCATAATCTCACTGCACTAAAGCCACAATGACTATTGCCAATGAAATTACAAAGTCCTCTATCGGAGATTGTTACAAGACAATTCCATAGATGTGATGTCTCTTACTCAAAGTACATTCCTTTGAACATCCTTTTGCATAAAATTTCTAATCTAGACATAAACTTTCAATATCCAACTCCCAATATGGAAACATTTCCATACTCACCATATGACAACTCATACTTAATAGAATCTTATCTATTCATAATAATGTCGATATGGTCCATCCAATACTATACTTCCAACTACTCACAAGCAACCAATCCTCGGCGAACTTTGGATTGTCCTTTGATAGTTGTTTAATTATCTTAGTCAAAACCGATTCTTGTCTTTTCCCTCTAAATGCGCTAGACATTTGGAAAATTTTAGAATGGTCAAACATTATAGCATTTGCAATCGATCCTATACCCGAAGCG
Source organism: Lactuca sativa (assembly GCF_002870075.4). Classification (NCBI taxonomy): domain Eukaryota; kingdom Viridiplantae; phylum Streptophyta; class Magnoliopsida; order Asterales; family Asteraceae; genus Lactuca; species Lactuca sativa. The sequence continues at coordinate 301,009,987 of NC_056626.2, forward strand.
TATGTGCTATGTTCTCACAATTCGAACTATGAAGAGGAATGACGTAATCATAATCGAAATTTAAGAACACATTATGTATCCTTGACTAATTTTGTTAACATTCCAAAACCTAAGCCTTTAGATTTGGAATGAAGCATAATATTCTCTCCCTTAATTATAGCAAAACAACTATTCAACCCTTACAACTTTGGAAAGTATGACTCTAGTTTTTCTATAATTAATATTGCTAACTTGCAATACTTTCCTTAGTAATCATATAATCATAACATTTAGGCTCCCACTATCACGATGATTATTATTATAAACATAACACTTATGATCCCACTAGCTTTGACATGTATTCAGAAACCAACTTAACTTCTAGAAAAACAATACATATTGAATTTCTTAAGTTCATGTTTATAATACCTAATGCTTTGGTAATCTTTTATCAAGGCTTCTTGAACTTATACACATTTGTCTTAGATAGCTCATATGTGTGTCTAAACAATTCAGACTAACTGCCAAATCTCACAATTCGAATCATGGAAAGGGATACCGTAACCATAATCGAATTCGAGAATCCAATTTTCACAATCACTATCTTCTTAAAATCTCTCTTAGTGAAAGTATTTCCTCACAGTCATTTCCATGAAGGAGGGAATCTTATGACACTTAGATTTTAATGGTGTACGTGTTCCTATCCATGTGAATTTGTTAAAACCAAAATTTATGACAAATTCAAACTCATATGGACCGAACTCTTAATCTTGATTTCTTGCCTTGTGGTAACACGGATGCCCACCATGTCTTCCAAGCAGTTAAGCAGCTCATCCTTTCCTATCAGTGTACATTTCATTGACCAAGGTGCTTGCCTTTTACGCGTTCAAATGAGAACTCATAGAACTCATATGTATAATTAACTTGATTGGAACAACACAGAAACAAGATAGTGTCTACACGATAGGTTGTAAACCTTAACTCGTGTGCTAGTGATGATCGATAAGGTTTATTCTTGATTAGTTCTTAAACTTTTCAAGACCATTAAGACTCCCACTGACTCCTTGACATATAAAATTCTCTTGTCAATAAACATTTCTCGACAACCAAATATTCAAGAGTTAGTGTAGTTTTTATCAAAACAAAACACATCATAAAATCGGTCCTAGTTGGTCCTTGTCTTATCCAAGACATCACAACTTACCAATTTCAAATGTGCAAGAATAAGAAAACCCTTTTCAAATTCTACATTTGATGAATGTTATAAACCTTCTTAAGACTTGTCACTCAACGTCACAATCTTAACTTTAAGACTTGTTTTGGAACGAAGTATGATTGACTTCTTGATTTAACCATTTCTTCAATTCTTGATTCCTCTTCTTAGACATATAATTGTACTAATATTTACTTAGATGATTAATTGAGTTATGGTTCTTAATCATTAAGACATATCATAAAGCGTAAAAGGTACTCTCCCTTCTTCTTAGAATAGAGAAACTTTTATCATTCTGCCTACTTGATTCTTCTTATTCGTTCTGCTATTGATTTAAACCTTTCAATCAATTCAGAATTACATTTAATCTTGTAAGTATAATCACATCTACTAAACTTTTACTAAATCATGATGAATATCTTTGTCACTCTTGTGGTGGACTTGATCAACACACAACCTTGTGTACTTGATCTCCTAGTCCTTCACTCGACACTTAGTCAATGAATTAGTCTAATTTCCAAATATGAAATTTCACATTCATCGTGCAACCAAGTTGCATGATTCCAAGTTTCTGTCCAATTGAACCTTGGGTGATGAGAAACTCTCCTTATTTGTTAAATTCTCGACATTTCCACAAACAACATAATTAAGAATCACATCCACTCGTTGTAGAAATATATGAACATCAATTTTTCATAACGATTTCATTGCAAGGAAATAAATAAATAAATAAATGAGTCAAACAAAATTTATTTTATTCATAAAAGCAGCGGAAAGCATTTGTCCTTACAATGCAAAATCAACTGAAAACTATGTAGTCAAAAGAAAAATTCCTAACAACTCTATCATAGCTTTCTAAGCTCAAAATCTAATCTTCAAATCCATGCAATCGAGATCCATTTATTTGTAATTACACTCATCTTGCTTTTTCATCAAGCTTCCTCTCTTTTCACTGATCCTGCAAAACATTCAAATGCAATCTTATCAAATTATGTATTAAGAATCAATGAATAGGAACTTAATGGAGTTAGATAGTGGATTTTACCTGCAGCACAGCCATACTCTTTGACTCTCTCATCTTCAGGAATCTTCAGGCTCTTAGGGCAGAGTTGTATCCAACACCCTTTCTCTTGGCATCAAACGTAGGTCGGTTCTCTTACAACGTCCTCAGAAGAATGGTTGGTTGACTTTCCCAACAAATATGCTCCATTGCTTTGCCAAATCATTTCTGATTCAGCAACAATGAGCATGTAAGTTAGGTCAATGAGGTTTTCGTCATAATCCATCATATAATACTTTCTCTTAAACTCACTATATGATTCAGGAAGTGACTGTAGAACCCAGTTCACAGCCAACTTATCAGGGAATGATGCACTCAACATTATCAACCTATCGATGTGTGATTTCATTCCTAGAACGTGGGCACACACGGATTTACCATCTTCATGTTTCATTTCCAATAGGGCTTTAGTGACATTGAACCTTTCAATTCTTCGGTCTTGTGGGTTAAGGAGAATAATTGGAGGAGGTGGAGGAAGTGAAGCATGATATCTTGTTCCTCGATCAAATCGTGGAATATCATCTCTATGTGGAATGCTTGTTCCACGAGATTTGGGAAGACCATAGTTGTCGTACTTTGACATCTACAAAACGGGAGAAAACAAATTCAAGTTAGTTGATTGATTGAGTCCTTAATAAATCACCCAAATGAGATATTATAGCTAGGACCCAACACAATATTCTACAACCTAGAAAAGGGATGCCATAATCTAGTTGCAGAATATTTGAAGGTAAGTGAATGACGATTCACTAATTTCCACCATGAAAAACAAAAAGAAATTTAAGTTTTAAATCTATAAAAACTCCTAGATCCTTTGAGATTCATTGAACATTTCTATGGTATATTTAAATCTCGATATGCCCCTCTAGTTTGTGACTGGGATGCCGAGGATCACAAAGCGGGTGTGAATAACCATGCAAATCTACATGGTGCCCTCACATGTTACAGTCACCTATTCGATGTGCCGGTAAACCACACACGCTCCACCGAACTATGACAAACATTGAGTCACCCTCTGCTACCTTTGCTTAGAACCATTTAGTGTGCCGGTAAACCACACACGCTCCACTAACTTCTTCGCAAGGGCACAAAGTGTAATTTCATGGAATTGCATCAATTCACTTTTGCCTAAGTATCTAAGATTGGGAATTGTGTAAAACATTTAGTTACTTATGTACTTCAATATACTTATAATGGAAGGTTCTGTCCTATCCTATCCGTTCGGCTAACGACCCTCCACTAGTCAAGAGTGCGGTGGGTAATAGTGGATACCCATTTAATCGCCATTTTATAGGCAATTTCCTTAAACACCCCTTATAGACTAGCTTCGTGAATGAGGCCTACTAACGGTAAGACTGACTTTTACTCATACATATATATAATGTTAGACTTTTGATGTTATATATATATATATATATATATATATATATATATATATATATATATATATATATATATATATATATATATATATATAGTATAGGGTGTATTTTAGACTTTTAAAATACTAGGTGGTCAAATTTAACAACTATACTTTTGAATTCAATTAAATTGTGAACCAAAACATTATGGATTTATTAAACCTCCTTTTAATTATACAACTTAATTAATTAATAAAACCATAAGGGTGTGATTTGAACTTTCAAAACAATATTAGGGTTTTAGAATTTAACAATCCTAAATTAAACTTTTAAATTCGAAAACTTGAGGGCAAGTTTTGAAACATTTCAAAACATTAGGGTTTAGAATTTAAATATACATCAAAATTTAAATTCCAAAACTTGAGGGAAAGTTTTGAAACCTTTTTCAAAACATTAGGGTTTAACTATTTAAAATTCATAACAAAACTTTTGAGTTCAAATTTAAACTATAAAACCTAAAGGGGAAAAATGCAACTTTTCATAACACAAGGATCAAATAACAAATAATATAAATTAAACAATTAATTTCATCATTATCTATATTTGACCTAATTTCAATTTCTTGCAAAATAAGTTACCCAATTAATACAAATAATCAAACTTTATCATATAAGGAAGTTATTATCTAATCAATTGGTAATTATCTTTTGTTTGATCAAGGATATAGTCGTAAATATGTATAAAATCGGATTTTAATGACTTAAAACAGATAAGGCAAGTATCCATGAGTAAAACAGCAAGAAATCCCGAAAATAGCTCCTTCTGACGCGCGAACTTGCCGAGTACCACATTGGACTCGCCGAGTTGAGGCCTACTCGCCGAGTACACTATGGTACTCGCCGAGTTCATCAGGCAGGGAGCTGAAAACTCGATTTTGCAACTTGAACAAATATACAAAGCATCAATACAATAGAAACCAATCAAGGCCTAGATACCACTGATGGGTTTTAGCTATAAGAACATCCTATGTGCTCATACAAACCCTAATGGTTGGATTTAGGTTTCTTTATTGTACATGCAATTCATCCAAGACTATAAACCCTAGATCTAGCATATGATAATCAATATAACATATAAATGAGGGTTTAGATCATACATTGATTGTTATGTAGCAAGAACAATCTCAATTCTCCTTGTAATGACTTTAGAAAGCTTAGAGTCACAAATGTCACTCCTCTAATGGTTCACAAACACCAAGAGCAAGAGGATGAAGAAGAGAAGAGAAGGAGGTTGCCCAAAACCTGTAGAAACCCTAATCAAGTAGTTCTCCACGTTTTTGAGCCATAAGGATCCTTTAAATAGTGAAGCTATTAGGGTTATCAAACAAGGAAACCCTAATTTGCATGCTTAGGCCCTAAGCAACCCATGGAGTACTTCCTTAAAGGCCTAGGACGATTTCTAATGGGTTTCCCCATAGAATTCGTCCACCCCTTCAATATGAAGTCCGTTAGCTCATTATTCAACTATCATACAATTGACAGTTCTAGTCCCTTAAGTTTAATTAATGTCTTTTAGTCACAAACTTAATTCTTATTGATTCTTGACTAATATTAATTAAACAATATGATTTCTCCTTTAATATATTATTCTCATAATATATTAATAAATCGCATTTAATCCTTTCTCTCCATAATTCATCCTATCAAGTTGCTTTGGTGAAGGCAACCCAAAAGGACCATGCACCATTGGGTCAAGTACATACCAAAATAGTTATGGACTTCGACACTAATCCAACATTTTTATTGTAGACGCTATATGCTGTGCGTGTAGCATACCCCACAAAATAACAGTCATCAGCTTTGGCATTGAATTTTGGGTTGGATTCCAGGTGAAGAAGGGTGCAAGGATAGCCAAAAATTCGGAAGTTGATTGACAGAAGCCTTGTGACTGTAGAGAATTTCGTATGTAGTCTTCATCTGGGCTTTGTTGATCAAAACACGATTTCAAACATAACAAGTTTTATTGATCGCCTCAGCCCAAAAGAAAACTGGCAGCTTGGAGTCACATAGCATCGTCCTTGCAATGTTCGATTTCTTTGTTCAGCAACACCATTTTGTTGGGTCCTACGAAAGGAACTATATTGACGCATGATCCCTTGTTTTGACCAAAAATGATCTAGAACAGCATTCTTAAATTCTTTCCCACTTCAGTTCAAAGCGCCTTCACCCGGTGATTGGTTTGGTTCTCAATCATCACAATGAACTTCTTAATCAGATCGGCAACCCCAACTTTGTTGGATAAAAAGAAGACCCACATAAAATGAGATAAATCATCGATCACAACCAGACAATATGAGTTTCTGTTGATGCTAAGGACATTGGCCAGACCAAACAAGTCCATATGCAATAATCGGATCACCTAGTTGATTGAATTAACTTGTTTCGGTAGGTGTGTTTTCTGTGATACTTTCCTTGAACATATGACACACACTTTTCAAACGTTATGAAATCTCTGACAGGAAGTCCACACACCATATCATTCCTTGCAAGACGATTCAGGTTCTTTTCATTAGCGTGTCCGAGTCTTCGGTGCCACAGCATAGCATTTTGTTCGGAGACTTCGGAGAAGAGGCAAGTGACTTGTTCATGAATGTTGCTATTCAATTCAATGATGTATGCATTTCAATCCTGTTTAGATTTTACAAGAATCCATTCATATGGAATGACAATGCCTGGCTTCGGAATCAGACATTCTTTATCAGTGAAATGAGTTGAATAACCCTTGTCAAAAATCTGAGAAATGCTCAACAGCCTATGCTTTAACTCGGGAGCGTAATTGACATTCTCAATCTCAGCACTCCATTTGATATTGTTCCTTTTTTATTGTGGTGTATGTAATGTTTGTATGTTGTGTACGACCGTGGTGGTGTGTACGGCCGTACACCTATGTACGGCCATGCACAGGTGTTGGGCTGGTGGTCCTATAAATAGCTTGTGTCAGTGTCAGTCATATAATGAAGTATGTGTATGTATCCAAGGTGTACCTTACGTTTTTGTGATATTTACGTGTGCATGCTTGGCTTAATCTTTCCTTTACTCCATTCTTATTTTGATTAATTGCTTATTATCAGAAGTCCACAACTATGCAAGGAGTTTGAAGGCGTGATGATGAAAAGGTTTGAGATGAGTTCATTAGGAGAAATGTCCATATTTTTGGGGCTTCAGGTCAAACAAGATTCAACCGGAATCCTGATACATCAAGCAAAGTATGTTGAAGATATGCTGGAGAAGTTCGGGTTTCGAGAGACAAAACCTGCAATGACACCAATAGCGAGAGACCTATGTTGACTCCTGATACTGATGGCCAATCCATAGATCTGACTAATTACAGATCGATGATTGGATCACTGATGTATCTAACTCCAAGCAGGTCAGACATCATGTTTGCCGTTTGTCAATGCGCACGATATCAGGCTAATCCCAAACTTTCACATCTTATTGTTCTCAAAAGAATTTTTCGGTATCTTAAAGGCAACCCAAAACTGGTTCTTTGGTATCCGAAAAATTCTGAAATTGATCTATATGCTTTTGCTGACAGTAATTATGGAGGCTGTGAGCTTGAAAAGAAATCAACTTCTGGTGGGTGTCAATTTCTCGGAGATTGGCTGGTGTCATGGCCGTGTAAGAAACAACATCTCAACCTCAGCAGCAGAAGTGGAATATGTCCTTGCTTCTGTCTGTTGTTCTCAAGTTATCTGGATCCAACATCAACTGTTGGATTACGGTTTGAATTATCTAGAAACCCCTATCTTTTGTGACAATGAAGCTGCAATTCAGATTGCCAGAAATCCAGTCCAACACTCGAAAGCCAATCACATCGATATAAAAGTACATTTCATCATAGATTGTTATGAGCATTCGCTCATTCGGTTGGAACAGGTTCCCACTGCTAATAATGTGGCAGATCTTTTCATAAAACCGTTTAACAAAGCTCGATTCGATGTGCTTGTGGGATTCTTGAAAATGTTACGTTTTTAGGACTAATTTTTTTTTTATTTTATGTTAGTTTAAATTAGCGCATTTTAATTTCATTCTCACCCATGCACAAATTTACGGGGAGAAATAAAAAAAAAACAAACAAAAAATAGAAAATCAAAATCCAAACAAAAAAATAGAAAATCTAAAATCCAAAAAATATAGTGTATTTATGTAGGTGTTGTGACTGGGAAAGTGATATCAACAAGGTAAGACGAGCAATCTGAATCTCTGTAAGGTAACAATGTTGAATTGTCTAGACTCTGTGTTAGATGCGCTGGTAGGCACGAAAGATTTAAATAGACTTCACAAGGTTGAGATAAACTTTAAGAATCTAGTGACTTGACAAATCTGGACCTAGATAGTTCCGTTTACCCTGACAATACGACGCTCGGATAGGTTGAGCATAGAGATATACATGGGAATCTGCGGATACATTAAGAAAACTTGTATCTAGAACTGTGGTTTACTTCTTCCTCGATGTACGGACTTTGTCCTTAATTCCGGTATTGACGGGGCGACTGTGGAATTCCGATAAATTAGGTTTGTAGAAGGTTATTTTCTTTCTTTCTATCTGTCAGTCATATGTTGCCTCCTCTGTGTGATCGAAAGATCTGACCTGGACTGCAACATTTGCAACTCTATCTCTTTGCATCTTCTTTTATAAGCTATTCTTTCTACCTTCTAGTCATGTGTTGTCTCCTTTGCGTGATTGAAATACATCCGACCTGGTACACAACATATGCACCATTCTATTTCTCAACCCCTCTAAACTCTAGTCAGTCATATGTTTCACCCTCTGCGTGATTGGAAGAGATCCGACCTGGGTGTACAACATATGCATTCTTAATCTGTCTTCTCCCGTAATAATTGTCTGCTCATCTGAAGTAAGGAGTATTTTGGAAGTCCCTGTTTATTGGGGTATATCAGGAAGCGGGAAAAAAGTTATAGTACAACTAAAATTGAACATCTATAGGTTGTCTGTAGATCTCGTTGCTCAATTTAGGTGGACAACATTATCCTTGGTCGTCGTCAGCTGAATTGTCCTTTAGAAAATTTGTCTAGGAACATAGGATCACAAATTGTCTTGTCACTTATAGCATGTCCAAAATCTTGTCACAAATTTTTGTGCTTAAGTGGACTACAATACTGACAATCAACCATATTTATTCATGAAAGGGGAGGTACGGACAAATGGACGAAGGTTGTCCAATAACTTTGATCCCAATCTCACAAGAATATTATCTGCATTAGAAATTTGTGATAATTAATTTCAATTTTATTTTATTTTACTTTATCTTAATTTTAAGTCCTTCAAATGTATTATTTTTGATTCTATTGTGTTGTTGGGCTTGTGTTCAATGCTAGTTGGGTTGCAACCCATAACCAGGTTTGGGGGATTATATAACCCGTGTATGGTCGAACACTCTTCTTCTTCTCACTTTCTAAGTACGGCTGCACACCCGACGAACTCTCTCACTTTTAAAGCCATAAAAACTCTTGATTTTCTTGAAATTAACCAATCAGCTGTCTAGGTATCTCCTAGACGAACTTAGTAAAGCTAATCTTGATCAAAATTGACCAGAAATTCAGGGTTTATTGAAGGAAAAACGGGTTTTCCGCACCATTGAGGCGTGTACAGCCGGACACCTGTGTACGGTTGGACACTCGTGTATGGATGGACTCCCGTGTACGGCCGTACACCCCAATTTGCCCTAAAAATGAAAATTTTCTCCATTGAAAGCTTAATTGAACTGTCAAACGGGAAAACACCTAATGTTTATTGATAATTTTTTTTGTGTATTTCTCACTTAGCTTGTTTTGTGCAGATCAATATGGCAGGTCTTGAATTTGCTAAAGTTCACGACTTGGACATTTAACTAGTTGATCCTCTAGAGGCTCACTCTGATTTCCAATTCATAGTCAATGGCTTAAGAAGATGCTGGTTATTCACTGCTCTCACCACCAGTCCGGTCATCTATCACCGATTAGTTAAGGAGTTTTGGAGCAACGCAACTGTGATCAAGAATGATAAGGGAACAAAATATCTTGAAGCTTCTGTGCGAGTAAAGAAAGTCTTGGTTACTAAACAAATCCATCGAGAAACTTTGCAGATCAGTGACGAACTTGAATTCCAGAAGGAGATTAATCTACATCAGACTCAAGAGATTCTGGATAAAATAGGATACGAAGGGATTTTCTCTCCCACTCTCAAGAAATTATTGCCTCCGTAGTGGAGATACATAGCTCATGTATTTGTGAGCTGTATCTCCGGTCGAAAATCAGGAGCTAATGAAATCTCTCTGATCAACATCGGTGCAATTGCTGCTTTAGCTTCAGGAATAGAGTTCAACTTCTCAAAGTTCATTTTGCACGAGATGATTGTTAACATTGAAGGAAATAAAAGAGATAAGTTCCTCATATATCCAAGATTCCTTCAATTAATCTTCAATGTCATGCACTCATAGTTAGAAAGAGGAGGAGAGACCTTGGACCTTAAGTTTGTTGGTTCAAGTGCCTTTGGATTGATGAAACAAAATCAAAAAGGAAAGTTTAATTTTGAACGAAAGTATCCTCTGATCAAGTTTGGCATCTTTTTTGAAGAGAGTGATCACTCTGAGTCTGATGATCTCTCAAGCCCCACGAAAACCGAGGATGTTGTTATGTCGGTTTCAGGGCATGAAAACAAAGAAGATCGTGTTCCTCCTGTCGCAATCATGGCAGAGGAGCATGACCATCTACAAAACGTGGAGGTTCGGAGTGATTACGATGGAGATGGTTATTATGAGGATGACTTTGAAGAAATTTCATGGACCATGTGATGGTGAATGACGATGAAGAGGATGATGAATTTTTTGATGGAATGGATTTTTCTGGTTTTAACAAAGAAGAAATCCCACTTAATCTTGATCTTGAGCATGACGAGCTTGTTCCAAATTCAGATTTCCTCGACATGTTCTTTATCAATGTTAATGAAGTTGCTCAAACAACAACAGAGACTAGGGTTGCTGATGATGATCTTGAAACAATGCCTCCTACATCAAAATCGATGGAAGATATCTTAGGTCAAATGGATGTAACTTCAGGGATTCCTCCCCTTGTTGGTGTTATTCCAACGTCTATGCCATCAATGAGTGATCAGATACTGACACAAACCTCCCAGCCTCCTGTGAAAAGAAGACGACTTGATCCGAGGAAGGGATCACTTATCCAAGAACAATCACCACCAGCTTAATCCATAATCACAACTACATCTGTTACTGCACCACATGTACCAACCCAACAAGGCCCAAGTACTATATATGAAACTAGAGGATCTTTAGTTATTCAAGGATATTCCCCCACAAGGCCTTCGCTAGATGAAGCCTCTATCAGGCTAGCAAATCACTTGTCACAACAACTCAGTCCAGTACCTTCCTCATGTGGAAAAGGAATATATATTGAGGAGGGTCATTCAGGGGATGATGATCCTACTATGTCCAAGCTTAGAGAAGAAATCGACATTCTAAATCAGAAAACCATTGAGAAGGACATTCTGATTGGAAAACAAGATTTAAGGATCGCTAATTTGCTTGTGAATCAATCAGATCCAATTGATCGTGGTGAATCCCAATCAATTGGATTATGCAAGATCAGAATAAAGAAGACGAAGAAGAAGAATAACTTGAATCTATGATGTATTCAAAGATATGAGTGATGCTCCACACACTTTAGATTCTCTCACACATACTATTCTTCTCTCTTGGCCGTACAATTCTCTACCACTCATCACCCCTTACACCTATATATATATATATATATATATATATATATATATATATATATATATATATATATATATATATATATATATATATATATATATATTCACAGCCGTAAACCCGTTTACGGCCATACATACCAACCTGGCCGTGAACACAACCGCAAACACATATTACACTACAGAAAAATACATTTGTCTAGAAAAGCAAAGTGTAAACCATAATTTTAGACACAACATATATATGATAATTCATATCATTTTTTTATTATTTTTTATATAACAGTACATCTTATCTTTCTACAAACAAGAAAGTACTTATGCTAAATAATAATCACAGAAAATATTTAAGGAATGAAATATGAATTAAGTGATATTTCTTTTTTAACGTGGATAAAATATTGTATTAAAAAGTAAAAAATATGAGATATGTTATCGTTGCACATTACTGTCATTTTATTAATCAGAGTTTACGATTCAATGTTCTTTTAACATATTTTAGTTATGGTTTTAATCTTTTAGTTTGTTTTTCTTTATATATTCATGTTTTATATTGATACTTTGTAAGAATGAATTCTTGTGGTTTTTCAAGGATGATTATCACATAACGGTGAGTTTTTATTTTCCTGACATGAAAAAATTTGTATATTCTTGATTTTCTATATATCTCCTTATATGTTAAATTTGTATATGATGGACTTATTCTCTTCTCTTAAGTGAATTTGATGGAAAACTTGAAGTGAACTTTTAAAAAATGGCGTGAGTACTGAAACAATGAATATTATCAATTATCTTTTCCAAAGTATTACTGAAAAGCTATTAAGGATCATTCTTTCATCCATCTTTTTAATGGATTAGTCCATTCAAGCTCCTCAATAAAAAGGATCTATGTCAATCAAGCTTTTTCTCACTTTAATCTCTTTTCTCTTCATAAAATATAATTATTCTTCGTTGTTACATTCAAGTCTATGTATATTTTTTTAGGTTGAAATTCGGTTTCCAAACTGTCTTGAGTAGCTTCTTTCTCTAGATAACAAATTTACTTATGACGAATTTGTTAAGTAGTGCGCGACAAACCAATATGACTTATGCTTAGTGTGTAATCAACTAATGATAATTGGGCAAAAATACATTTTCTTTTGGTCCGTTCATTTCTTTTTATCTCTTATTGTTCCAAGAGATATGATTTCCCTCCTCGTCCTTATTATTGAAAATAGTCCAAGATAATTTTGTCACAAATGAAACATTCAAAACATTCTCTGAAAAAGATTCAATTTTTTGGATATTTATATTATAATTAATTTTTAATTATCTTCATATGACTCAACGTGGAGAAACGATTTATATTATCTCAAGTTGGGCATGATGTTAGTCTAAAGGTTGGACATGGAGATTTCTAACATCTCAGCCAGAAAATTTATAACCATTAAAACAGTCAAATAGTATTTTCTAAAAAAACAATCATTCATTGAAACAATGATAATTATCTCTCCCGTTTTACGTGGGTGCACATCTAGTAACATTATGTCTGTATATGTTAACTACTTATAGTTGTATAATAAAATATTGAAAAACCTTTTTAAATTAAAAAATTTATTTAAAATTTCAATTATTTTAACAGCATGAAATCATTAAAATAAAAAATCTTACAATTTGTTTTTCATACTACATATGTTTGATCCTTATTTTCAAAGAGATATAGTCCATAAGAGCAGATGGTATGGGCTTCTCGTTCTCGTTATTGCCGACGTGGACATGCCTTGACGGCGTGGTAACTGGGGGAACACTGCCCCCCTTCTCGTTTCTTCTCGTTGTGGCATGCATCGTTGTGACGAGAACGAGACAAAACGCCATTTTCCACCAATAAGATTTCTTTCTTTTCTCTATCTCTCTTTTTCTCTATTTCTTAACACACGTTATAACATTTAACACAGTTTCCTATTTAAGTTGTGTGGTGTTAAAGGTAATATGTCATGGTGAGGTGACAATTTTTTGGTGTCATAACACCCACCCATACCGAATGCTCTAAACAAAAGGTGGGTTGTATCGGAAAAACTAATAAAACCTAAATGTTTTACAACAAATTTAAAATGTAGAAGAGGTTTATCGCCGACGTGGATTTCCATTGCGAAGACGTGGCCACTTGCCCAATTCATTGATGACCCCATACTTTCACATCACCAACTGTTTCGGTTATAATTAGTTATAAAAGTGAAAAAAAAAAATCAATACATGTTATCATGATCATCATTATCTGTTTATCACGATCCGTTTGGTATTAAGGATAGGTGGGCTGCTTTATTATAATGTTTAGTGGAGTTGATTTATTTTGTTGATTTTTGATTTTGAACAAGCCGGGATATAAAATTTATGGATGTATGACAGCATGGAAAACATGTAAAAACATATAGAAAAGAGATCCAATTTTAAACGATGTTTTAAGTTTTAAACTCTATGAAAGTACAAAAATCATAAGTAGGTTATAAAAAAAATATGAATATAAAGGTTTCGGAAACTCCTATGGCGTTTTAAGATATTTTTTATTAGACAATTTGTGTGATTTATGTGATTTAGTCAATTAGATGATATTTTAACCATGTTTAAGTTGGTTTTTTAATTTTTAAATTTGGTGCCACTTTCTTAATGGAAGATTGTCCTTTATATTTGCGTGTAAAGGTTGTTATGATTTTTTTCTTCCTAATAATGTGTCTAAAACACTTTGCATATTAAAAAAATGGTAACCCAAATCATCTAAGGAGTTCGTGTCATGATCGGGTTGATGTGTGAAGTTAATTTTAGAACACTAGCAATATTTTGGGTGTGTTATAGTTCAAACATTGGACCTTTTATATGGAATTTCACTCCACAACTTTTAATAAGCATAACATTTAATTCTATATGAATTTTGGGGGCGGTTTATATATATGATATACTCTTAACGACCGTAACTCTTTTTACCTTCAATTTTCACTTTCCCCCTATTTGTGATAACTACATGTTTTAATGTGTTCTTAAAGGTGAGTCAATTGATTGTAAACTATAATATCTATGTTAAAATGTTATTTTGACCATCGAGGTATTTTTGTTATTTTTAAGAATGTTAGGAAATTTGTTAATAAAATGGTACTAGAAATCAATGTGATTGGTCATTGAATGTTGAATAGAAAAAAATAGTAATTCAGGAATAATAATAGATATGAATCTATCTGAATTGGAAACCATAATCTAACAATTCAAACTTCAACGATGGAACTTGTGAGCAACAACTAGTTGCAACGATGTAGTTAGCTTCTACCGACGATAAAACATGCAATTATGTTTTTGATGACCAGCTCACCAATCTACCACCAATGAGCTGACATCGTCTTTTGGTACTTTTCATGTTGATTTGTAAATTGCCATATTTTGGGTCTCTATATGCTTAAAAAAGGAAAACGTTGGCAATAGGGTACCAGATTCTAAGGCCCTTTGTACCACGAAGATATCAGAATATTTGTTTCACAATGAGTAAATGAGACATCTTTGGATCATCTTGGATTTTAGCAAACAAACAGGTCGAAAACATAATTTCTGCCTGACTTGCATTGAGGTAGAGTAGAGACTTAATCATTCTTGATGGATATGATACCTTGGTTTATATGTGTAACTTAAATTCCTAGAAAGAAACTCAAATCTTGGTTTACACTCATCTAAAATTTTCTAATAATAAGCATTGCAAAATCATTAACCATTGATAAATCAGTGAAGCCAAAGATGATGTCATTAACATTTATTTGAACATGTATTAAGTGCTTATCATTTGATCTTCGAAAGAGGGTGGGACCAATGATACCTTTAATAAAACGTGAACGTTTAAGAAAACTTGTTAGAGTATCATATGAGGCCCTCGGAGCTTATTTAACCCTATAAACAACTTTTGGAGTTTGTAACAATACTTTGGAAACAAAAGATTTACAAATCCACAAAGGTGTTGAACATAACCCTCTTCCTTAAGTTCAACGTTGAGAAATGCACTTTCTACATCCATTTGATAAAGTTTATAGCTCTGTGTGCACCCCATGCAAGGAAGATGTGAATGGCTTCGAGAGGTGCAACTATGGTGAATGTTTCATCATAGTCCAATCCTTCAATTGGAGTAAAGCCTTTGGCTACTAGCCTTCCCTTGTTGTGGATAATAACTATATGGTTCAAACGTTAGGGTGGTGTGAGGGATTATGTACCAAGTTCCATGTAACATCTATTTCCCAATTTTCATATGTGCTTCTATTTTGGTTATTTCATTATGGAAATTTCTTAGTCACAGATTGACCTTTGGGTGGCCACAAAATGATGTTTTAAATGAAGGTCATGACATAACATCTCTTGTTCACAGCGTGACCTAGCTGATGGATAAAGACCTAATTTTCGTCCTTTGGGCTCTATTTAAAGACACTAACCCCTAGGGTTTTCCTCTTTTATCAACCTTCACTCCCACAAAACGTCCCATGCCCTAACCATAACTTTCTTTTATTTTCTGTGAGCTTATTATAGGTGCTTTTGATGTGTTTTAAATGAAGAAGAAGGAGTTGTTCCAACCAAGTTACTTCACTATTTTTTTCTTCTGGACATTCGAGAGGTATAAAGCTGTTGGATTTGGTGTCTAAGTCCATAACTATAATTGGTATAAACTTAAATTGATAGCAGCACAATCCTTTTGGGTTGCCTTCAAACCTAGCAATTGGATAAGATGATTTTTGGAGAGAGAGGTTTAATTTATTATTTGATTAATAAAATGAAATAATTAAGTTATTAATGTATTATGAAACTAATTTATTAATTAGAAATCATACTATTTAATTAATAGTTAATCAGAAATTAATTAAAATTAATTTAGGGATTAACTGAATTAATTAAAAGTGCAGGGTTGTTTGACAATTTATTGATAGTTGAAGGAAAATGCTCTAGAACCTCCCTGTAAGAGGTTGGACGAAAACTTCTAAGAAAGGCCTAGAATTTTCATCCAAGGGCTCTTGGATGGGGTCTCATGAGTTGCTTGGTCACCAAGTTAAGTGATTAGGGTTTCTTGCTGATAGTTTCATTTTATTTACTTCTTTTCATAGTTTATTTTAGTGTATTTCATTAATAACATAGCTAATCTTCATGCATATTTTCCTTTTTCTTATTTTATGACTATTTCAAGTATTTTCTGGTTTCGTGAGCTCTATTACAGATTTCAAGGTGACTAGCGGAGCGAGAATGTTTGGGACGTATGGAAAGCGATTAGATTTGGAAGAAAACAAGGATCATGGGCTTGATAAATAGTGGAGTTGATGCATGGAGTGGGAAAGTGGATATGGACCTTGACTTTAAAAGAAAATGGTGAATTTTCAAGTATGCATAGATTATTGATTAGGCGAGTACGTGAGCTATGGATGATTTAGGGAAGCCAAATTGGGCTTAAATTGAAGAAAACATGAAGAATATTGGGCTACAAGCTTAGTGTATTCGTTATGGGCCAGTTGGCTAAGTCATCAAAAGCCCAAATCACAAAAAAACTCAATTCAGCATACAGGCTACCCGTGCGACATCAAACGGGTCGCGTAAGGCCCTGCATGAGCATTTTCGGGAATTCTTGTTTTCAGTTGTATGGGGAAGGTTGGTGTGCCACTTTTCTACACTCTTTTACATCCGATTTTGGAGAACTTTCTATGGAGATTTTGAAGACTTTGAAGGCCAAGAACACTTCAAGGATATCATATTTTCATCTCTAATTCATGCTACATGTTTGGTACATTTTACTTTAGTTATAGTTTCTTGAGTTTAGCCATGCTAGGCTAAACTAATCTTGGTTGACTTGGGTGAAATCACTTAAATATTTGGTTAAATATTGAAGAATTCCATGAACTTGTTCTTGAATCCTTATGAGAATGTTTTATATTTTAACATCTTCTTGCTACTTCTATGTTTTTATTCACGAGTTTAAATATATTTTTAGTGATTACTTGGCTAATTTGTTGATTAACTAATGGATCCTGAAAATTAGCAACCAACAAATGATTTTTGTTTTGGTTTTACTTCACACAATCATAAAAACATTTTCTCCAAAATGGAAGTGAAAGCATTTGAATCCTCTTGGATTTGGTTACTTTTTGGTTCTTAATGCTAGTTGACTTTCACTAATTACATGCTTAATGGAAATTGTGACTTTGTCTAAGGAAATTGTTATGAGCTTTTCTAATCATTTTAAAAACTAAGAAAAGTCTAGCTAATCTCAAGCTTCTTGGATTACTGTAGCCAAATTAAAGATTTAAAATAAGTATTGCACTATTGGATTCTATTGATATATTCACCAAATGTTCAAGTGTGGAAACCTTAAGTCAACCATAATTTTATTATTGGTTTTACATCAAAACCTTGTTGTTGTTGAAAGTGTCTATTTAAATCTGAGTTAAAGTCTAGTTTATTTCAAGTATTTTAAAAGACTAAAACCAACATTTTTATTTTATTGTCATTTTACAAGTATTTTTACAAAGAGATTTTCATAGAGTTATAAAATTGAACAAATCTCTACGGACTCGACCTCTTTACCACTATACACTATTTTAGTGTAAAAGATATAGGGTTATTAATTTTGATGGCCTCGACAACCACTAAATTTTGGCATCGTTGCCGGGGATTGGTTTATTTTTAATCAATTTGTTTCTCTATGCACATATCTCAACATACATGTGCTTTGATTTATAATCCGGAAATTAAAAAAGAAGCAAGGCGTTTGGCGAAGGAAAGGAGAATAGAACGTGGTCAAACTTTAATCTCTAATGGGGATCCGGAGGTTGAAATCGCTTCCTCTAGTGATATCGAACCCGATTTCCTGCCCCAACCCTCTCCGAGAAATTCCCAAAACACCACCCTTACAACAAAATCCACCCATCATAAATGAAACTCGAATGACGGATAGAGAAGAAGCACCTGAAATAACCTTAAGAAAATTTATGGAAACCGATATTACAAAAACTCCAACCGGTATCAATTACCACGATTTGGAAGGAGGTATGGAATTGAAGTCAAGTTTAGTTCATCACCTTCCAACTTTTCGTGGATTGGAAAATGAAGATCCACATAAGCACTTGAAGATGTTCCACATTATTTTCACTAGCATGAAGCCACAAGGGCCAACCGATGGCCAAATCAAATTAAGGGCATTCCCCTTTTCATTGAACGATAGAGCAAAATATTGGTTATTTTATGTTCCATCGGGGTCAATGAACTCATGGACAAATATTGCAAGAGATTTCCTTCATAAGTTCTATCCCACTTCAAGAGTCTAAAGTCTTAGAAATGAGATTTATGGAATCCATCAAGGTCAAAATGAGACATTCCATGATTATTGGGAGTAGTTCAAAAACTTGTGGTATAGTTGTCCAAAACACCAAATTCCAGAACAACTCTTCAGTCAACACTTTTATGAGGGATTATTACCAATGGTGAGAAGACTAGTTGATGCCTCAAGTGGTGGAGATGTCTTTAGCAAAACACCTCAACAAACAAGAGAACTCCTCAATACCATAGTTGTAAATTCCCAACACTTTGGCCCATGCCATGACATGAAGTGGGACACGGATAAAAAAGTCAACGAAGTGGTGACATCAAACCTCGAATCTCAAATTAAAGATCTAACATCAGTTGTCCAAAAGCTAGCCACGAGACAAACTCCACCAGTGATGGTTTGTGGAATATGTGCAACAATGGGACATCCTACAAATATGTGTTCCATTTTTCATGAAGATGCGGAACATGTTATTGCCATAGGAGTGTTCCCAAACTACCACAACAAACCATCCGGTTACCAAAATGCTTACAATTCATGTTGGAAGCCAGATCCCAATACAAGCTACAACCCAACACCATTGCCTCAAACTGCATTGGTTAGACCTTCTAACCCATCACAACAACCCCATTACCAAAATTCACGACTCCACTATCAACCCAAACCACACCCTTCACATCATCACAAACAACCTCCTCAATCCCAACCAAGTAGCTCCGGAATGTCTCTTGAAGACATTGTCAAATCTCTTACCACTAGTACCCAATAATTCCAAAAAGAGACAAGAACTAGTATTTCTAACCATAAAGCACAAGTAGGAGATATAGTTACATTTTTAAGAAAGTTAGAGTCCCGTGGAAAACTAACTTATCAAACCGAAAACAACCCAAATGTCAATGTAGTGACCTTGAGAATTGGTAAACAAACTGAAGAGAGTTGTTCAAAGAAGAAGTCAAGGGAAGACAAGGAAGAAATATAGATCACTCCCATTGAGGATCCTTGTCACACCCCCGAACCAGAACGACAGAAACGTCCAGGGGTGGGTGGCTTCATCTTGAAATATCATCACAATGTATATAAATAAATCGTAGACAACATCATCACCATACATTCAATAATACAACATATAGGGTTTATATCATTGTATTTGTTCACAAAAATCACATGCCAAAATATTAAGTTTATGATGGAAGCAAAAATACGACAAAAGTCCACATTTTCTTGATGACCGACCTGCTTAACGAGTCCCTGAGAATACGAGTTATTTTGAAAACATCAACATATATAATGTTGGTGAGTTCATAAGCATTTTTGTATGAAAACTTTGTATCATTTTGTAAACACCAGAAAATCCGATATTTTCTGTAAAAAGGGGTTGTAATTTTTGTTTTAAATCTTGTATTAGAGAATGTGTGTTCTTGTTTGATAATGTATAAAGAGAGTTTCCAAGAAAATCCTATATTTCCTGTATAACGAAAAAGTGTGGTCTTAACCCTAGGACCCGGGTAATTAAAATGCATAGTAAGTACTTTGTATCATGAAGGAGTATATGTATTTCGTAAAGTTATTTGTTTGTTATTCTCTATGTGAGTCGCTATAACCATGCTTGATATAACTGATATGTCTGTCATGACGTTCTTCAGGCGTCATGTTAGGTAAGAGAAGTCTGTGTAAGTGCAAACTTTTGTAGACCCTTGATTCATTCCATGGTTGGAGCTTTCTGTTCCTTGCCCATTTCCACCACCATTGTTTCCATTATGAATATGAGCCAACGCTGCGATGACTTCAACCGATACTGCTGCCTGGATTACAATAGAGTTTACCACCGGCGAAAGTGATGGCGATGGCGGCGACGGTGGTGGTGCAGCCGTGTTGTTATTTTTGCACACCGGTTTTAGAAGCATCTTCTATCATGGTACAGAAAGATGGTGAGTACATATAGTCTGTGGTTTCGAGTTCCTTTGGGATATTGTGGTTTCGGTGTTCGGTTTAGCATATAAGGGAGTTCATACAATATCATGAAATAAGGAAAATAGAACAAATAGCACATAACACATCACAAATAAAACATAGAACCATTTCATAAATTATAAGCTTCATAGTACAATACATGAAAATTCGCCTTTGAAAGGCATACAATACTTAGAGAAAATATAATCTTTCAGCATAACAGCTCTATGAGTAGTGTAATCACTTAAGCATAGAGTTAGTCCTACATACAATAGTATCTGAAAGGAGAGTCCTATCGATAGTGACGGTGATAGTCAAATGTCAAACTAACGCACCAGAAGTTTGGCTAATTCATTCGCCTCACGAGTGATCACATCTTCCTTCTGTTCTGCTCGAACGACCCTAGCTTCGGCCGCAAACAGTTGTTGCTTGAGGTTGGCTACTTCATCCTCGAGAGAGCATGTATGGTCAGTAGTGCTCTCCTACACCGTGTGTTGGTTTGGTAGGGTCTCCGATGGGTGGGGTTCACTATGGGTCTCCATAATGTCTTCTCGTTTATCTGACTCCTCGTCAGATTCGCCGCCCTCATAGTCCATTTCCATATAATCTTCGGGTCTCGGTTCTGGATTTTCTTCTTGAACCATTTCTAGTTCTCCCTCAACCCATACATTGGCCACTAAGGCCTAGTAGTAGAGGTCGCCTTGTTGAATTTCATCCGTGGTGCCTTTGTAAACATGGAGGCGTGAAAACCATGTAGTAAGTGTATGTTCGAAGAGTATATGTTATCCCAAAATACTGCTATAGTATTGTAAGTGTTTATGCTTGGGTTCCTTAAAACATTTTGGATTTAGAATTGGTAAGTTTCTAGATTCATTGCCCACCACGATCACTCCCAAGCACATGTTGGTCATATTGTGAATAAATATAGTTGATCAGGCTATATTTATCCCCAATACGACTACATAACTGCCCGGGTTTAACTGCGATGTTCAATTCCTCCGAAGACTTTTATTGTTTCTTATCGTGATAGTACCCTAAAATGCACACATAGGTATGTATTTTATTTTTGTTCAGAGTATTTTAGTCCCAATGTATTTATAGTTGCGTATCTGGTATTATTAGATATGCCAGTTCAATATAAACATTGCTCTGATACCAATCTGTCACACCCCCGAACCAGAACGGCGGAAACGTCTGGGGGCGGGTGACTTCATCTTGAAATACCATCACAGTGTATCTAAATGATTCATAGACTATGAAAACATCATCACCATACATTCAATAATACAACATATAGGGTTTACATCATTGTATATGTTCACAAAAATCACATGCCAAAATATTAAGTGTATAACGGAAGCAAAAATACGGCAAAAGTCCACATGTTCTTGATGACCGACCTGCTTAACGAATCCCTGAGAATACAAATTATTTAGAAAACATCAACATATATAATGTTGGTGAGTTCATAGGCATGTTTCTATTAAAACTTTGTATCATTTTGTAAACACCAGAAAAATCCGATATTTTCTATAAAAATGGTTTGTAAGTTTTGTTTCAAATCTTGTATTAGAGCATGCGTGTTCTTGTTTGATAAAGTATAAAGAGAGTTTCCTAGAAAAACCTATATTTCCTGTATAACGAAAAAGTGTGGACTTAACCCCAAGACTCGGGTAATGAAAATGCATAGTACGTACTTTGTATCATGAAGGAGTATATGTATTCCGTAAATTTATTTGTTTGTTGTTCTCTGTGTGAGTCATTATAACCATGCTCGATATGACTGATATGCCTGTGTTGGGTTTTACACAAAATAACATCATATGTGCTCATGCAAACCCTAATGCTTGGATCTAGGTTTCTCTATTGTACATTGTGACAACCCGAAACTTCTACCTGGTACATCTAGTCAGTTAATCTAAGTTAAACTCGTTTCTTTTAACTCCTAACACTGATTAAGGGTTCATTCAAGCGTTCTAAACTTGAGTACAACCAAAGTCGAGATTAGGAACGATTCAGCAAGTCATATAGTGACAAAATTGGGCCAAACACCCCTTTTGGAGGAGTGTGCGGCCACACACATGGGTGTACGACCGTACAAACTCCTCATGGCCACATACCCACCCCTATATAAAGGGTACACACCTTTCCTTTCAGGGCTTCGAAAACGTGAGTAATCCATCCCTTAGCTTGTTGTTCTTGGAGAACCATTTAATCTAAGCCTGGAATCATTGAGTCCCGTCATGATCACCATCTCTTTGAAGGAGTGCGGCTGCACACCCACATAAGGTGGCCTCACACTCCTAAAAGACCCTCCAAAGTGAGAGTTAGACTTCTATATTCAAGTTGGACATGAACCTAGCTTTGCAACACCTTAGAATTAGCATTTTTTGGCATCATCATGTAGGATGTACGACCGCACACACTTGTGTATGGCCGCACACACCCTTGTGCGGTAGGACACTCCTTGTTTGCGGCAGCACACTCCCGTGTGCGACCACACACACACCTTAGGACCACAAACTCATTTCTAAGACCCTAAACTTGTACTAAAACTTAGTATGGACCTAGAACACTTCATGGATGCAAGTATTGTGACAACCCGATATTTCAACTCTTTGTAATGGCCTAATAAGTCAAGTATTGTAACCACTTTTGAGTTAAAGAAATTAACTTTGATAATATAATGTCCAAAAAGTTTCTATTTAACTGCCTACTATGTTTAATATCATTAAATCGGGATCGTACGTAAACAGAATGCCCAAATCCGGCTTCGTATATTAAAGTTAAGATTTCTCCAAGTTCGGCTTAGCATCAGACAGCTAAAAACTCGAATCGGAGATCGAGCGACTTTTGGCCGGAATGACCTAAATGAGAATCGAAGGTCTCGACAATGGTATTTCAGCGGTGAAAAGTCTGGCAAAAACCGACGTCAGATAAAGAAGTTATGAATTTTTAAAGAAATTTCTTAATCACTTCATTTTATAAATAAATAATAAAAATAATTTCGGAATTTGCCAACGGAGTCTAAAGGAAAGTTGTAGAGCGTAGTCTCACCTACGCGTGGATATAAAGACCATCGAAAACGGAGTTCGTATGAAGAAGATATGATTTTTTGAAGTTTATTAAATAAATTATATATAAATTTAATTCAAAATCCGGTAATATCCGAAGGAGGAGTCAGCGTCCTCATCCGAGTTACGCGCCGCGTAACCTCGTACGCCCCGCGTATGTGAGGGCCTTGGTCTCGGTCCGTCCACGTCGCCCCTATGCGAAGCTACTGCCTTTCCGTCCCATCCGAAGCCGAGGCAGTCGAGTACTCGGTAATGCATGACGTACGAGTACGCGCTGCGTACGAGCATACGCCCCGCGTACCGAGGCGGTTCAGCCCTCTATAAATAGAAATGCGAGGGTTCCCGTGAATTTTGCTCATTCTCTCTCTATTTTCTTGCGTTTTGCTTCGTTTTCCATGCCCGCACTACCCCGAAGCTCTGGTCTTTTTGCTCAAGTCCCGATGGTCGATTTTACTCCCGTGATTCCCGAGAATCCCGAGAAAAATCCGTTTCCCGAGACGAAACTCTGCCCGGTTTTCCATCTCGCTATCTTCAAACTTTCAAGTGAGTTCATACCCCTTAATTAACCCTTTTTAAATATTCTAAATGCTTTTATATGCTTTCTAAGGGGGGGAATTACAAGTAAAACACACGACTACTATCGGGTGTTATATATAAAGATTGTTATACACTTTTGTTAAGTAGAATCATATATGATTTAAAAAATTTATAGGGAACTCTCGTACACAAAATATATTACAATAGAATCCTATCTTTAAAAATATAAATTGTTGTAATGCATGTATAAACTAAGCATTTTCTTAGATTATATGTATACTTGCCTACCTTAGGCTCTGCAAAAATCTATACAGTTATAAAATATGATTCCTTTTCTAGGCATTTTTCTAACCAAACAAATTACACTTTTAGAAAACTATAATAGGTATAGTTTTACGAGGATATTGATAACTTTTACATACTAGAAACATGATTTTCAAGAAGTCACTTTCATATACAAGAACAAACGAACATTTTAACACGTAAATCTGTTTTTATACCACGGTTTTGTGAGACATAAACTTCACGTACGTTCGAGTACACATTTCAAGTCCTGTATTATATACCAGAATCCCTTGGAGGGGGAGCATGGTGTTTGTGTATAGATCTATACGGGCTTGACAACCCGCGCCCTGACTGTTAGCTACAGTCCACCATTTGGGGTGACAAACGTCATAACATTCCAACGCCTGAAGAACGTTGTGTATAGGCATTCTGAGTCAATAGTATGGTTATAAAACTCACATGGGGTATTAAAAATGCATTGATTTACAAGGTATTCAAACACATTGGATATTTTACACTTACATACATTTTAGAAACAAACATGGGTCTTGAGAGAAGGCTACTTTTATACTAGTAGAAAATATAGGATTTTCTAAACATAACACAACCAAGGACAAAACATTTCATTTCATACCAACATTGTCATTTAAATAATTATGAAACTCACCAGCTTAAATGCTGATCTACTCTTTCAAAATTACTTGTATGTCCCAAGAAATCAGTAATTTCAGGTATCATTATGCTTTTGATGAAGGGATGCTGCAGTGCCAGTTTAATCTCATATTTTGACGTCATATTGTAATTGGATTTCAACATGTAACTCTTAACAAATGTAAAGTTTCAATTATATATATGATGGTTGTATTGCTTTCTTTACTATGTATTCAATTGTTACGCTACCACATGAAGTCATCCGCCCCCGAGCGTTTCCGCCGTTCAGGTTTGGGGGTGTGACAGATTGGTATCAGAGCAATGTTTATAGTGAACTAAGTATATTGAACCACATAAGATATACAAACTATAAATGCTTAAGGGACTAACACTCTCTGACAAAACATTTTTTTTCTTTTTACGCTTAAGCAGCGTTACGTTTAACTTAAATTGATAGTACATTTAAGTACAATTACATGCATACAACAAATTATTTTCATGATATCTAACTATACAACAAGTATTTAGACAAGTTGACACTACGATTAAGCCTCGATATATGTAATCAGATTTTGGACAAATATAGCGTGATCAACTATATTTGCCTGAGATTGGACCAACGTATATCGAGGAATGATCGTAGTATGCAACAAGTCAAAACTTACCAAACCGTTACTAGAATCAAACACAAGAATTTAAATACTATAGGAGTATTTGCTACCTAAACTAGTCTAACTTACATGTTTTGCAAGTTTCAACTTTATTCAACTCTTTTAACCCTGTTTCTCGTACAGTCAAATGGCTGGATTTCACCACCCCGGCGACCCCTACTTTCCCAACCAAGGCAACGGAGGATGGGTCGAAGATGATCCCGAAGAGGACGAGGAACCCATAGAAGTGAATGATGACTCCGGTACCGACTCAGAACCGGAAGTGATCGATCCACCACCCGTTCAACCTCCCGCCTTCGTAAGGAACTTTCATGGACCGATTCCCGTCTGGGGAAGTCACCTCCACCATTGGAGCCAACAGCAAAACCTACGCCCTCCCTACGGCATGTGCCGGGACTTCTATGATGTCCGCGGCAGAGGTTCGGCTGATCGGGCACTCCCAGTAATGGTGGGTAAGCTAGCCAATCAGTCCTATCAGTCCGGGGTTCAAGCTAGCCGACTCCGGGATGTCAACGTGGAAGTTCAGGTTCACACTTCTGACATCCGTAGGCTGGACAAGATACAAGACAATGCTCAACTCCAAACCGAGGCATTCCAAGCACAAATGATTGCAGCCCTCGCTGAACTGAGGGAACAACAAGCCGCTTTTGATAGGCGTTGTTAGGCTGAAGTACTGTTTTGTGTTGCGTCTTTTGGGCTCGTAGATTAGCCTTGTATTCTCCGGTTTGGGCCTGTCCAACCGAGAGCCTTTTATGTATTGTATATAAGTTATCGCTTGCATGCATATTAGGTTAAGATTCAAGATTTCAGTTTTAGCATTCCAGAGTTTTACGATATTGCTCTCTTGTAATCTTCCAATCCTTTACAGTTGATGTTCTTAATCGAGCTCTTCTAAGGATTTTATTTAATCATTCGACACGTTTGATTCAAGCTGTTTGTTCTTATTGTTGCGTTCTGCCTTGTTATTTATATTGTGTTCTTGCAGTTTCATATTCATATACTTGTTCAAGATCTAATCGATCTTTATTGATTAAAAGTTGTTTTAATCTCATCAATTGGTATCAAAGCAGGAGGCTGTGTAATCGATACACATCTTTTCTGTGAAAAAGATTTTCATTAGGGTTTTCCGCAATCATCGATATTTATTGAGCCGTCATCTTAATTGACGTATCTTAGTATTTATTGTTTTGCCCTAATTTGCTTTATTACAAGTCTGATCTTTGAACAGGTTATTACGATCATTATGGACGCAACGCAATCAAACCCTATTAATATTTCCAACAGCATTGGTTCGACGACAAAGATTCCAATCTTATACACCCATGACTATGAAGTATGGGCACATCATTTTGAAGATTACGTGATTGGATCGGAGGACAATGGTTTTCTCATATGGGAAGCCATTATCAATGGACCGTTTTCTCATTCCGCGACATCCAGAGTTATTAAGACGCAAAAAGAATACAACGATCTGCTCAAGGACGTGACGAATATTGCGCAGGATGAGAAAGATAAATTCCAGTGCAATATTAAGGCACTAAGGTTGATCAGATTCGCCCTTCAGTCCGACACATTCAGACTAGTTAGCTCATGCACTACGGCGAAGGAAGTGTGGGATAGACTTCGCGAACTGTATTCAATAGACGAAGATCTTGAACATTCCATCCAAACCTTGCTTCTATCTGAATTTGGTGAATTCAGGCAAGGGGCCGAAGAATCTGTGACCCAGACGTTTGATCGCTTCAATCATCTTCTCAGCAAGATGATCAAACACGACATTGAAAGGAAGCTCATCGAACAAAAGGTTACTTTCTTGAATGGACTGCGATCTGAATGGAGAGCAGTTGTTTCCACAGTCAAAGCCCATGAACTGTTTAAATCATATTCTTTGGCGAAACTGGTGGGGATTCTAAAGTCCCAAGAAAAAATTGTGGTTCAAGAGAAAAATGTTGTCTCCAGTCTTGGTTCGTTGGCCCTCCTATCTAAAAGTAAAGCTGTGATGGAGGATGAAGAGCTCAATTTAGAAGAATATGACCTCTCAACTGAGGATTATGCCATGATGGTATCCAATCCTAAGAGGTTCATAAAGAAAAGATTCCCCAACAACAAAAACCGAAACTGGCAGGGGAGTTACAGCTCTGAAAAGGCGAACAATGAAACGAAGGCTGAGGAGTTCAAGAAGGAACCGAAGGCAGATGGCGGTTCTGGAGTAAGCTGTTTTTACTGTGGTGGCAAGAACCACTATGCTAAGGACTGTGTTCTTAAAAAGATGGCTGAAAAGGATGACGGAAAGGATGAAGAAGCCGTACTGCAGAAGAGATTGGATGAGTTGAGAAAGAAAAAGTCTACCGCTAACCCTTCTATTAATGCTCTTATTGTGCAGGGTTCGGTTAATGACGATGAGTTCGGTAGCACCGAAGTTTGGTCTACTGACTCAGAAGACGAAGAAGTGAGGAAGCCTACTCATGGAAAGGCTTATATGGCTAAGGAGGAAAGCAGTGGTGGAAAATGCTTCATGGTGACAAGCGCATCTCAGATGAGGGGATACAATACCGATGGAGGAAGCATACAATACCGATGGAGGAAGCAATGGACCGAAGGTGCAGGAAGATATGTGCTTCACAGCCAAACCACTTAGCCAACAGTTCAATGAGCTTGATGAACTGATAAAGAAGGTACAATCTGTTTTTATTTCATCTAAAGTACCATCATCCTCATATGAGAAAGAACTAAAAAACGTTAACACAAGAATTTCTCATTTAGATAGTAGCTTAACTCAAACTCGAGTCACCAATTCTAACCTGACTGATCAATTAAGCAGGGTGGCGTCGAAGAGTGAGGAGCGGCGTATGTGGATTGAGTTAAAAGAATCCGAATTAATTAAAGTCAAAGACGAAAACATTTATTTACAGAGAGACAATTTGAAATTGTTAAAACAACGAAATGTTTTTTGTTTAATAGCTAAACGTTTATATTCCAATATTACTCAGCTGCACTTGGACTGTGAGATAGGCAAAAAGATCCACCGTATGATTTTACCATTCCTAGAATTTAAGGAGGATGAAATCGATGCCGAAGCTTACAATTGTGAGAGTGTGATTTCGTCTGATGATGTCAACCCAACTTATCAAATTGGACTGGACAAAATTGAGTCCTTCATTAAATCCAAAGACCATAAGGACATGCTCACAAATCTTTTGGACGAAAATGACAGACTTAAACTGAGAACCGAAACCATACAAAAGTTTGACTCTCTAAATGCCAAAGTAAGCTCAGAAAATAAAATCAATGTTGAAAATACATCTGAGCTTAACGAGGATGAAAACATGAGTGAAATTTCTGTAGAGGATACGGTTGACTGCTCAGAATTTGTTAAAAGTGAAACTGAAAACCACAAAAATCTTGTTTCTGAAAATTCTGTGGAATTCGCTAGATTGTCCCAACAAAAGTCCCCGAAATTAGTAGAAAAGGCTGTTGTGTATCAAAAAGTCAGAACCACTCCGAATCAGGTATACAAAGTGACTGGAGTAACCGAACATCAAACAGCTGAACTCACGGCTATTGTTAACGAAGACAATGCTGATGGCTGTGATGAGTTCTTCTGGGAAGCTCCTATTGACAATGGAAACGAAACCGTTGGCCTATCTGAAAGAACCTCTTGGATGAAGAAAGGGAGATACATACCTGAACCCTTGAACAAGCCTGATAATTTCAGTGAACCAAGCACAAGTGGTACAAAAGACACTCCTCAAGAGGTTGATCGTTTAGCGAAAGAAGACATTCCTTCAACGCCAACAGCTCAAAGTGAAACTTCATCAGATACTCCTTCCACTTCCTCAGGGCAAACTGAATCTTCTTCAGATATTCCCTCTGCTCCCTCGGTTCAAAGAAAAACTCCTAAAGTTCAAAAGGAATCAGCAAAGGCGACATCAAAAGCGAAAGCGAACGTTCATCATCAACCTAAACAGATGAGGGATAAAAAGATAGAAAGGAACCTAAGATACAGGAAAAACCTTTCTGAAAGGAAACAATTCTGGCACTCCCAGAATGCATACTATTCACACAAGGACAAGAATCTGAAGTATGAAAATAATCCCGTAAGAAAGCAAGAAAATTCCAACCGAAAGTCAAGGTTCGGTTCACAAGAGGATTTCAACCGAAACCAAAGGTTCGGTTCCAAGAACAACTCCAACCGAAGTCAGAGGTTCGGATCTGAAGTCAGACGAGAACAAGACTCAAACGTTAAACCCACCAACGATCAAAAGCAAAAGGGTCACCTAGAGTCATCAGCAAGGAAGACACCTCCATCCAAATCCAAATCCTCTCTTCCTAATTCTTCTTGTTCATCTCCATCTTGCTCTAACGCTAATTCCATGGGTTCTCAAAAACCACGTCCATTTGCTGAACAGAAGGGAAAGCAGAAGGTCGATGAATTCAAACCTGAGTCTAAAGCAAACAAACCCAATCCTAACAAAATAAAAGTCTTCACCATTAAAAAGAAAGATGAAACAACTTTAATTAAAAGAACATATCTTGTTGATATCTCTCTAACTATTCCTGTTCCCATGAAAACCTCACATGGACCCAAGAAACTTTGGGTTCCTAAATCTGCTTAATTTTTGCAGGTTATAAGTGACGAGCAGTTTGACGAAGAATGGTACATCGACAGTGGCTGCTCACGTCACATGACAGGAAGGAAGGAGGAACTCAGGGAATACAGATCTCTTGCAAATGGTGGCAACGTTAAGTTTGGAAATAACTCTTTCGGCACCATAAAGGGATATGGGATGATAACGAATGGTGATTTTACCATAAGAAAGGTGGCCTATGTGGAAGGACTTCAACACAACCTCATCAGTGTATCTCAGCTTGTTGGAGGTACAGGTCTCAAAGTTTCATTCGATGATGAAGGTTCTGAAATCATAGAGAAAACGACAAAGAAAGTGATTCTGAAGTCAGAGCGAAAGGGTGAAATGTTTCCGCTGAACATGAAACCCATCAAAGGAAACCCAGCAATATGTCTGCTATCAAAAGCTCAATCCGACGAAAGCTGGTTGTGGCACAGAAGACTCTCTCATCTCAATTTCAAAGATATCAACCGACTTGTCACTGGAGTTCATGTTAGGGGTCTTCCATTGCTCAAGTTTGACAGAGAGCATTTATGTGCTGCATGTGAAATGGGAAAGCAGAGTCGTCAAAGTCACCCATCCATAATTAACACAAAAGTTGTTGAACCACTCGAATTGCTTCATATCGATTTATGTGGTCCTTCATCTATTGAAAGCATCGGTGGTAGCAAGTACATTCTTGTTGTCGTTGATGACTTCTCTAGATTTACATGGGTGTTCTTTCTAAAGCTCAAATCTGAAGCGACTCAAAAGCTGAAAGTGTTTATCAATCAAATTGAAGTCCAGCTCAAGAAGGTCGTTCGCAACATCAGGAGCGACAATGGTCTTGAATTCAAGAACAGGGAGTTTGAAGCGTTTCTTGCAGAAAAGGGAATTAGCCATAATTTCTCAGCTCCCTACACACCACAGCAGAATGGAATAGTCGAAAGACGAAACCGATCTCTGTGTGAAGCTGCCCGAACTATGTTAAGTTTCGCTTCCTTACCTCTTTATTTTTGGGCTGACGCTATTTCTGCTGCTTGTTATACACAAAACAGGTCCTATCTCAACAAGCGATTCACGCTCACACCATATGAGATATTAAACAACAGGAAGCCCAATGTGAAATTTTTCCACGTTTTTGGCTCAAGGTGTTTCATCTTTAACTCTAAAGAACACCGCAACAAGTTTGATGTCAAAGCCGACGAGGGAATCTGTCTGGGTTACTCACTCACTTCAAAGGCGTACAGGGTCCTAAACAAACGATCAAGAAGGATTGAAGAGACATACTATGTGACCTTCGACGATAGCTATGTCAAAAAGCTACATGCCATAGATGACACTGCCAGGGAAATCTTCCCTCAAACTGGTCAAGTCACTGTCTCAATCGCCAATATGTACGAGAATTTTCTGGATCTCTTTGATGAACCGGAAAAAGCTTCTCTCTCAGAAGCAGGGGCAGCCGACAACAAAATAGATCATATAAAGCAGATTGTCGAAGATGCTGCAAGAAGAATGCATGAAGGAGAATTGCCTACTGATGAATCTCCAACCAACAATGCTTCAGTCGAGGGGGAGCCAAATTCTCTTGTCGAGGGGGAGCCAAGCTCTACTACTTCAACCGAAGGTACTTCAATGCCTGAAAATCCAGCACCACAAGAAACCCCTGAACCTCATGTTTGTCAAGAATCATCAATTGAGGGGGAGCATGATGATATGACGCTTGATTTTGATAGCCAATCCGAGCCTGAAGAGATGATCAACGCTGAACTAGATCCATCCTTTGATCCAAATTACCCTCCTCTTACAAAATGGACCAGAGATCATCCTATCTCTCAAGTAGTTGGTGATGTATCTGAAAAGGTTCTGACCCGATCTCAACTGAAGGCAAAACAGACATCCTTATTCTCAAAAGTTGAGTTTTGTATGTTTAACTCATTTGTATCAAAAGTTGAACCGAAGACAGTGAACACTGCCCTCGATCACTCTGATTGGGTTCAAGCAATGCAAGACGAACTAAACGAGTTTGAGAGGAACAAAGTCTGGCGCCTCATTCCAACTCCTCCGGATGCTTCAGTTGTTGGTCTCAAATGGGTTTTTAGAAACAAAATGGACAAGGAAGGTAATGTCATAAGGAACAAGGCTCGTCTGGTTGTCAAAGGATACTGTCAGGAGGAAGGGATAGATTACGAAGACACGTTCGCTCCAGTAGCTAGGCTAGAATCGGTTAGAATATTTCTGGCCTATGCTGCTCACAAAAACTTTGAGGTCTTCCAAATGGACGTCAAGTGCGCATTTCTCAATGGAGAACTTGAAGAAACGGTGTATGTGGAGCAACCTCCTGGGTTCGTGAACGAAAAGTATCCAAATCATTGCTACATTCTCGATAAAGCTGTGTATGGCCTCAAACAAGCTCCGAGAGCCTGGTATGAAACGCTTACAAAATTTTTAAAGATGTCCAAATTCAAACAAGGTTCGGTTGACCCAACCTTCTTTCGCAAAAAGGAAGGTAACCACCTTATGATAGTTCAAATTTATGTCGATGACATCATGTTTGGCTCGACGAATCCCAGCTTAACAGCTGAATTCAGAAAGTTGATGGAGACTAAGTTTGAAATGAGCTCAATGGGTCCTATTAATTTTTTCCTTGGTTTAAATATAAGACAGGGACCCGAAGGCATCTTTATCAATCAGGAAGCTTACACAAAGACTCTCCTAGCAAAGTTTGGCATGATGGGAGACTCAAAAATCAAAGTCCCTATGGCATTCGGCACCAAACTTACCCCTTCGCTGGATAAACCGACTGTCGACATCACGCTCTATCGTCAAATGATAGGCTCACTGATGTATCTAACTGCTAGCAGGCCTGATATCATGTTTTCTGTATGTTATTGTGCTCGATTTCAGGCTAACCCACGCGAACCTCACATGCTGGCAGTGAAGAACATCCTACGCTATCTCAAGCGAACCGCCTCCTTAGGTCTATGGTATCCATCCAACTCTGGCTTCTTCGTTCAAGCCTATTCTGATGCTGACCTTGGAGGATGTGGACTCGACCGCAAAAGCACAACTGGTGGCTGTTAATTTCTTGATGGGAAGTTGGTCAGCTGGCAATCCAAGAAACAAACATGTGTGTCGCTGTCTACTGCTGAAGCGGAATACATTTCCGCTGCATCCTGCACATCACAAGTGATTTGGATCCAGAGTCAACTTCGAGACTATGGACTCAATATGAAGAAGATCCCTCTATATTGTGACTCTGAAAGTGCAATTAGGATCTGTCATAACCCGGTGCAACACTCTAAAACCAAACACATAGCACTGAGGTATCACTTCATCAAAGATCATGTGGAAGATGGAAATGTCGAAGTTCACTTCGTAAGAACCACTGATCAACTGGCTGACGTCTTCACCAAAGCTCTTCCAGAAGCATCATTCATTAAAATTTTGCAAGGGCTAGGTATGATGGAATCAGAGTCAGTTCCTCACACTACCTCTCGATCTCAAACATAAGATTTCTTCAAAGGTAGTTTTTCTGAGTTGTATATTTCTTGTGCAAAATTTGTTTTTCTTTATGTGAAAAGTTTTTGTTTGCATATCTAAACTCCTTGGTTTCTTAAAACTTTTCCTGAACCGAAACCTCCAGAAGGTTCGGGTTCGGTTTTCCAAAATTTTGTTGAACCGAAACCAACCGAAGGTTCGGGTTCGGTTTTTCAAAATTTTCCTGAAACGAAACCAACCGAAGGTTCGGGTTCGGTTTTTCAAAATTTTCGTGAACCGAAACCAACCGAAGGTTCGGGTTCGGTTTCTCAAAATTTCCCTGAACCGAAACCAACCGAACGCTCGGGTTCGGTTTTTCAACTTTTTCCAACCGAAACCAACCGAACGTTCGGGTTCGGTTTTTCAATTCTTTTCTCTTCCAAAGTTTTTACGTCTTATTTTTTAATTTTAAATTTTAAATTTTTTTTTCTTTTTCTTTTCTTTCTTTCTTTCTTCTCAATTTCAAAAACTCCAAAAATATTTTAATTTTTTGTTTTGTGTGCTCATTCGTTTATAGGGATATACTTGATAACTTACTTAAGTGTCCCTAGAAGCATGCTGCTGTATGTGTCCCAAGCCTCATAAGATTTTGAATAATAGCCTTCATGACCTGGTATACACAAACCTTGTCTTCCCAATAAGGCTAACTCATTTATTCTAATCATGAGCTACCTCACTCTTTTCTCACATGAGTTTAGAGTCTCCTGCTTGGTCCTTATGTTCGCAGCAGAGGTACTATGTCTTCTTTCACCATCCCCATTATACTTCTCCATAACATTCGTATCATCACTGTAACCCTTGAGACTCTCAGCAACTACCACTGAGGTTTATGGTTACACAACATCTGTGTTTATGATCTTAGCTACGTGCCACTACGCGCTGAGTGAAACCCAAAATTCAACACCAACGAATTGAAGGTGACCAATTAACTTGATCAAGTTTTCACCAATGAATTGACGAATGTACCTTCATGAGTTCTCAATTTTTTTTTAGTGATTCCAATGAAATTGTTACACACCATAACATTTCTTCCCAAGGGATCCAGTTTTAAATTTTTATCTGAGAATTCATATTAATCCAAGCCACTACAAAATTCATCCCAACCTACTTGTTCAACAGACTACACTGGTCTTACAAGTACTTTGTTCATGTTCGTTCTTATATCAAGAATTGAAATGTTGAATCAAAGCGAAACCACCCTTAATTTGCCTTTTTAATAGAAGCCTTTCAACATTTATTAATGAATGTTTGATCGTAATTCAACGGGATTCCACACAAACACTTTGAGGTCTCTCTTGACCTTGAAGGAAGAGATTCGTGCCCGGGATAATCCGTTTCGTGTCATTCTTGACATCACAGATTATCCTAAAAAGAGTTGCTTTATTTCTTTATTTTTTTTTACACTCTTTGCACGAAAATCCTAGATTTTCAAAAATTCCGTTACTAATTATTTTACTGGCTGGATAATTAATGGATGGTTAATAATGAAGTTGTGGTTACCAATAATCCACGTGGGCATTTTATTCAAAAGATGGCGTTTAAAAATGGGATAAGTTCAAAAGGTTGCTGCCACGGCGGGAGTTCAAAGGATAGATATTCAAACGACGGTAAAAAGGCGGGCGCGTGAATTTGAAGAGGCCGCGCTTTTTCTGACACTATTGGACGCGTGTGCAGTATTGAAGCGTCATTCATCTGGCATTAATGGCGCGTGTGGAAATGGAAACGGTTCCTCTCTCTGAACCGGCGCATATTGGGCGGCGTGATCCTAGGAATCTGACACTCTCTCTCCTACGTGATCATCGCACGTCCCAACTGTCACCAATCAATCACTCAAAAACCCTTCCGTATTTCAATAAGAGATTTGAAACGATCTTTCTCTCTCCTGTTACCTACTATAAAAAGCCATCCACACCACCTTTTACCTCTTTACTGCCCCCATAATTCCCAAAGCAAAATTTCTCCCAAAACTCTCTCCCGGTCATCTTCTTCTCCACACCTGCAACAATGGCTGAATCTTCATCCGTTCATGCCACTTCTCAACTTCTTCCCATCAGACCTCAACAATGCCTTGTCATTGATCTGAACCCACTAGCCTATGATCCCTACATGTCGCCGGTTATCGAATGCCTCAAGTACTCACAACTTGCTCCGGCATTGTCCAGAATTGAAACGGTGCCAATGGTGGCTCTATCTCAGGTCTATGCGACGGCCTACTACGACAAGGGCGTCGAAAGGATATTTTTCGAAGTGGCGGAACACAAAACGTCGATTTCTCGTCCCCGCTTCTGCACCATGCTTGGGTTTGCTGCAGACCCATCGCGTATTAACCTGGAGACGATTCCGGTTGGTATGTTATACAGCATGTTCTACAACATGGGCTACACGGAAGTTCTTACCTCCGTCGCCAGGTTCAAGAAGTCATGCCTACCGCCCCTGTGGAATGGGTTATTTACAGTTCTCTTCAAGGGACTGTCTGATAGGAGTTCAGGATCGGACGGGGCCAGTTGTCTTTTCCTGTCAATCATGTATGGGGTGTACAACGGGATCAACCTCGATTATGGGTCTGTCCTTTGGCAACAACTGATTCAGAGCCTTTCTTCCACTTCTCGACACTCTGAAGTGTCGCTGGCCCGGTTCTGGATCTTGATCACAAGATGGGCCATGGACAGGTTTGAGGTCCCAACTGCTGACGGTGCACCGATGTCTTCTGTCGGTACGTTCCATACCAAGAAGATCATCGTATCCGATGCATCGAAATTCTCCTTCATTGGCTCTATCCCGGAGTCGATGTATGGAAGTGTGCCATCAGACAGCAGTATGATCAAGGCGATCAAGGAGTTAGGGCCATCTGGTCCGAGGGAACTGACACCGGACATGCTGCGATCAATTCATGATGCCGACAAACCGATGGCCAGGGGTAAGAAGGCAGACAAGGGGAAGAAACCATCCAAAGCCCCAAAACCTACTCCCAAGAAACGCAAACAACCAAAGGCTGCTTCCTCCCCACAACCGAAAAGGAGGAAGACCCAACCGAAACGAAAGCTCGTCCTTCCCTCAACCTCCAGTGAATCCGAAGGTGGGTGTTCGGACTCTGATGGATCACAAGGAGACGAATCTCCACAAAGAGGCAACACACCCCCTCGGTCCCCAACCCCGGAGATGGAACTTCACCAATCCCCAGTTCCTTCCCCTCCACCCACAATTCCTATTTCCATTCCCACCATAAACCCTACTATACCACCAACATCATTCCCTATACCACCACCCATATTCACCACATCAACCGAAACACCACCTGTTACCGAAACCCCACCTGTAACCGAACCTCCACAAACCGAAACCCATACACAACCACCACCCGAAACTAACCCCCCACCCACTCAACCTGAACCAACCAAACCCATAACACCCCCAGCTTCACCACCACCTCAATCTCCAGAAGACGCCTCCGATGGCGATGATCAATACCTTGGTGGTGATCACCTGAACTTTGATTCGGTCTACTATAGTCCGTTTCAAGTTCAAAGTGATGAGGAGGATGATGCTCCTGTGACAAAGAAGCATCTCCGCGAGCTGAACGAGAAGGTTGATCAACTTCTCGCCTCCTCTTCCAATCAGCAGTCATCCTTATCTGAAGCTGCCCTTCAGAGGATAGTTGATGCCTTCTCTAGGGCTCAACATGACTCAGTGGCCTCAGCTACTGCTGCGATAGACGCCTCCACCCGAGCTTGTGAGGTAGCGACCGAAAAAGTCGATAAACTATTCCATGACGCTACAATCCTGCTGCAATCTATGCAGGAAAGCGCCGAAGCCACCAAAACAACTCTGGAACCACTTGTTAATCAATTGGCCCAGTTTGTAAAGACGGAGTTATCCTCGTTCGCTACCCTCAGACAAAACCTCAGCGACGACAACTCGGCACTCCGTGCCTCCATCGATGCCCGCTTGGCAAAGCTACAAGAGGATCTTGCGGCTGAAAATTCACTGATGGACGTCCTGGCGAGTAAGACTACTGCCCTCAAGGTCAAGAGCACCCAACTTTCCAACTCCGAACAACAATTGGAGGCTCTTCGATCCGAGAGGGAGATCATCAAGACGAGTGTTTCGGATGTCCACGCCGCTCTATCTAATATCCTGGAAGCACACGACCCCATCCTCAATCACTCGGTGAGGCGTACCCTCGCTGAAAAACTCTCTCCGGCCATGGACCTCTTGAGTAAAATTGAAGGCCTGCCCAGTTTCGTGTCCATTCCGAAACAAGAGGGAGATGAGAAGAAAGGATCGAAACCACCTCCTTCCTCAAAAGCAACTCACACAACCGAACCACCCCCAACTGGTCATGCCTCGGGTTTGGGTGTGAAGGACAAGGGCAAAAACATTGCAGAGGGAGGAGATGAAGATGAAGATGAAGACAAGGAGACTATTGCGGACATGTTAAAGAGAAAGAACAGTCGCAATACTGATGACGATGTCAGTCGTGTGGCACGTGAAGCTGAAGAAGCCGAACGTAAACAAAAAGAAGCCAACGATCTCCTTGAGAGCCGAAAGCTGCTCTTCCCTGCCTGGACCAGGGATCGTCTGATAAAAGAGGCCATAGAGACTCCAAGCATACTATGGCTCGAGCCGGTGGTATCGTTCGACTGCATCAACTCGGTCGATTCACAATTTGATATGCCACTGACTCGAAAGGCGTTCA
This sequence comes from Lactuca sativa, assembly GCF_002870075.4. Lineage (NCBI taxonomy): Eukaryota > Viridiplantae > Streptophyta > Magnoliopsida > Asterales > Asteraceae > Lactuca > Lactuca sativa. Next base: position 301,048,711 of record NC_056626.2, read on the forward strand.
TCTTCCACGCCTTCTCCAACATTTTCGAAGTCCCGCATCCGAACGATGAGCTTGACAGGGAGCTCATTGACTTTTATCTGGAGGCCGCTCGCCCTCAATACCTTACATGGAGCGCCCAGAAGATTGTCAGTGTTCGGGTGATGAAACCGTTTGCCGTGGGGAGATTCACAAACGTCAAGTTCAAGCTTATCAGAGGATCTGCAAGAACTGCTCACATGATCTCTCTGGCGGATCTGCCTAATCTGAACCCTCATGATTGGATAGTCTTGTACAACATCTTGCTGACAAACGAAGCCGAATATGGTCCCATCTTAGACCATGTCAAAAGGATGATGGCATGCTATATCATGGAGGTGGCCCTAATGGATCAGGAGGTTGCCACAGTGTTTAAGAAGAAACCGAAAGTCAAGCCTGTGGGATCGGCCAGTGATCTAAACACGATGAAAATGGGCAAGATAGATTCAAGGCGAAACTCTGTGATGTTCACCAGAGCCGAAGGACAGAAATGTCTGTTCGCATTAGCTGACAAGCACCTCTACACCACTACCTGCTTGGAACACATCCTATCAATCGTCAAGCGGTGTAAGGACAATTCGGCTGATGACATCAAATACTTTGAAGATATGATCAATTGGTACATCCGGTTTAGACAGACCATCCTTTCCATAACCAAGTGTCTGTTTAGTACCGTGAAGAAGAAGGTACCAGCTTCAGCCGCCGGCCCAAGTAAGAAGTGAAGGTCTCGCTCCAAATTGACGCAAAGGGGGAGTGTCACAACTGTAAATTTTAAGCTATGTAATCTATACATTTAAGTTAATGAGAATCAAAAACTTTAACCAAATGCAAGATACAAGTACTACAGATAGTCTTCAAACAATTGGAAACCCTAGAAGTTTTGGTTAAGTCCATTTTGGACTAAGACTTCCTTATTGGATCCAAATGGACCAATAAGCTTTCAATTGGACTATCATGGGTTTAGGACCCTAATTGGGCTCTAATTGGACCCACATTCGTTTATTTCAATATTTTGGGCTAGGTAGAACCTAGAAGGAAATAAAACACAAGTTTTGATCCATAATTAAACCTAACCTAGCTTAATAAAGCACAAAAATCACAATTTTATTTTATAAGTCCAATAAATACCCTAATTAACACTAATGTTGGACTTAGGAGCAAAAAGCCCAAACACCTTATTTTTCCTTCCCATTTTCGGCCCAAAAGAAAAGCCCAAGAAGAAGGGTTGACTTAGCACTTGCCACCTCACTATTATCTAATGGACTTCTAGGCATATCACATACCTCCATGCATGTATCACTTCAAAGTCACTTCCTTTCTCTCTTCTCTTCTTGTTTCGGCCGAGGATAACCAACACACACACACATCTCACAAAATTCTCTCAAAAATTCTCTCAAGAAGCTCTCTCCCTCCCCTCTCCAAAGATCTCGAAATTTAGAGGCTTTCCAAAGGGATTTTTGCAAGTAAATCATCTCCTAAGGTAAGATTATGCATAGATCTATGGTTTAAATTCTTTTGTTATCAAAATCCTCCCCTAATCTATACAAAAATCGTGATCTAGCATCCTCAAACCATCTCAAACTCAAGATCTTCACCAAAGGGAGCCAAGGCCAAAAACACTTCATTTTTCCTTCCATTTTCATTGCAAAAACCGAACCAACACCCCAAGGTGAGATTCATACCACTATTTTCTGTTTTTAAGAGTTTTTGTGGGGGGGAATACAAGTCAAAGTGTAGATCTATGTGTATTTGTATGCCTTGTATGATTTCCATGCTTATATGTATGCTTATATGTGTTTTAATGTTGGATCTAGCCCTTAAACCCCTCAAAACCGAGATATAACTCATGATTTATGATATTAGCTTCAAATATGTTCCTACACAATAAGTGGTACTAGATAAATAGCCAAGTGGTTAGCAACAATTTTCTTTAAGCTAAAAACACATATTTTGGGCCAAAAATGTGAAAAATACAAAATTAAGGGCCCAAAATGACATTTTACAGATTCTGATGGTTGAAATGTGTCAAAACAGTTTCAATAAAGCCATTTCTGGAATTCTATTTAATTGGTGGATTAAAAACATAAATTTCAAGCCTATTGGGCTAAAAATGCAAATTCCGGCCCAATAAGGCCCAATATGCGAATTTTTCTGTTTTAGAGGGCCAAAACTGTAACTTTCTGTAAAACAGTGGACTATAAGTGTCCCAAACCCTTTTCAAAGGTTTAAAATGCTTTTTAAATTTAAAAAGGACCAAAGTTGCAAAAAATTTTCCATTTTGGGCTAAAATTGTCAAAATTGCGAAAATATGGACTAAACCGAGAAAAACTGCATTTTCAGGGACTTAAACTGTTTTCTTTGAAAAATATGCTGGAAAATATTAATTTCAATAATTTTTGGTGTTAAAATGTCAAGAAAAATAGTTTAAGGACCAAACCGGGAGATATTCAAATAAAAGGGTTGAAAATGTAAATTTTACAAATAATGAGGGGCTGAAAACAGAAATATTTCAAGGCTGATTCATTATGTACAATGTGATCCAATAATGATACCTCAACTACCAACGAAATACAACTCATTACAATACCAAAAGTCGTTGTTAAACGAATTGGCTCGGTCTCGAGCCAATGAAAATCCACAACTACTAACTCTTTGATACATACAAATAACGATTGGTAATACACATACATACGAGTGTGCACAGACGTCTACGCACCATCTTCGGGCCCCAAAAGTGTAAAATCTTGTTTGTTGGGCCTAGCTAGCCCAATGACCTGATCTTAAGGCCCGAAGACATTTTTTTTACTACGAAGTGTTGAGTTTTACCGACTCGGCACAACGTAGGGTGACTTTCAATGGCTTGTATCATTGGACCCCAAGGGCCATGGTATTGCTAGAAAAGTCTACACATTTTACGAGGCGGGTCGGGGACCCCTCGCACACATTTTTCCCAGCCGGTTAATAGAGTTACCGGGGTCTTAGTGACCTCTTTCTCTTCGGATGTGGGACCACTCATAGTCCGGGCGATTGGATAACGTGATTAGTACTGACGACGCCTTCGGGAATCGTTGGTATATCTATAAACCGGGCATTTGTGTAATGCGGGTTTGTAGTAAATAATCAATGCTCGAGAACCTTCCAACGTCGCTTGGGACCGATACCACTATTTTTGTAATGGTTTCAACGCAACTCAATGGGTTTCAAAAGAACTAGGGGAACATCGGGTTTCCCTAGGGTTTTTATCACATACAGATTTCAAACGCATACATCTTAAATGAACAATTTTTTTTGCAAGTATAGAAACAAACAAGCATACCTATGGATCTTCACAAACGTTTTTGAAAGCTTTTCCTTTCAGAAAATATCGGATTTTCTGGTGGTTTTTCAAACAATATAAACATTCGATTTCAAACACTACTTATGAACTCACCAACATTTCATATGTTGACGTTTTTCAAAATACTTGTATTCTCAGGAAACCAGTGAATCAAGGGAAATCATGCTCAGTGACGGTTGCAGTTTATTTTTGAATGAACCAAACAATATTAATTTTTTGGAAATGTAATGTTAAAAACAATGTATGACATGTAAACACTACTGGTTGTATTCTGTTGATGAATGGTGACGAATGTTGTTTGTTTCATATATATTCAATGTTATGGTATTCAATTGAGTCACGACAGCCCCCGGACGTTTCCGCCGTCTGGTTCGGGGGTGTGACAGGTTGGTATCAGAGCTTTGTTTATAGTGAACTAGCATGTCGAGCCATACATTGATATGCAACTATAAACCAAAAAGAAGGACTAACATAACTCTGAACAAAACAAATAAATAAAACACACTTGCCTGCATTAGGAGTAAGGACCTAACGCTGAATCAAACACCATAATGCTGGTATCTCGGTCAACTCGGGACTGTTCTTAGTGATGCCAAGGGGCGAATGTAGCCTGATCAACTACATTCTCTCCAAGGTAAAGCTAACACATGTCTTGATGGGATCGGAATAGCCAGGGAACCTAAAAATTTTACCCTCTATCACCAAAAAGAGAATGTATGTTTAGTCTACAATAGTGGAAGAGGCATAGGATAATATTAGTGAACTTTTACGTGTTTGCTATGTGTTGCGAATCTAGGATTGTGTGCTAATTGATAGAAGTACTTAAGTCCGTACCATACCCCTAGTTAGTAGGATCACGACCTCACGGAAACCACGTACACTCAACATCTTTCCGTTCCATGACAAGAAGATGCCTTGCCGACCTACTCGCGGAAATCCCGAACCAACCCCGCCGGAAGTTGACTCCACCGCTTTCCAGGCAGCCGTGTCTGCTGCGGTCACGGCAGCTATGGCACATCTTCACCGAGGGAACAACGGAGGAGGTAACGGGCAAGGATCCGGAAGTTCGAACAACGGGACGAACCAAGGACTCACTAAAACGTGCACCTACAAGGATTTTGCGAACGCTAAACCCCGAACTTTCAACGGTACCGGAGGAGTGATCGCCCTAAAGCGATGGATCGAGAAGGTAGAGTCGGTATTCGAGATATGCGAGTGCCCCGAGCAGATGAAAGTGAAGTTCGCGGCCTGCACTTTCGTGGACCAAGCACTCACTTGGTGGAATGGTCATGTGGAGGCTATGACACTCCCTGTTGCCAACTCTATTCCCTGGGCAGAGATGAAAGAGATGTTGACGGCTGAGTACTGCCCCCGAGGCGAAATACAGAAGATGGAGCAGGAACTATGGAATCTCACGGTGCAGAATGGGAACATCGATGCTTACATATCGAGATTCAGCGAACTATCTCTGTTGTGCCCGGGTATGATCACATCAGAGGGGAAGAAGATTGAACGATTCATTTGGGGATTGACATCCCCCATTCAAGGGAACGTGATAGCTGCTAACCCTGAAACGTTTGACAGCGCGAAGAGATTGGCAAAGAGGCTCTATGATCATAACCACAAAAAGGGCGAGAAACCGGTAGAGACTGAGAAGAATAAGGAGAGCGATGGTAAGAAGGGATGGAACAACAAGAGGAAGGGGCGTCAAGGTCCCGAGACCTCTAAAAAGCAGCAAACGGTGGCAGTTCACGCTGTCACTGCGCCGGTACCAGTCACATCACATGCTCCAGCCTCAGCTACTTCAAATACTTCAAGACCGTATTCCGGCACTCATCCCAAATGCAACAAGTGCGGTTTCCATCACCAAGGAGAATGTAGGGAGTTCCATTGCACCAGTTGCAATCGAAGGGGACACACTGCAAAGTTCTGCAGGACTTATCCTTCTCAGAACCAGAGTCAGGGAAACAACCAGAACAACAACAACAAACACCGCAACACCAACAACGCCAATGCCGGCGGCAACAACACAGGGCCTAGCCACACCTGTTTCGGGTGTGGAAGGACGGGACATTTCCGTCGAGATTGCCCTAACAACAACAACAACTCAGGAAACAGAGGAGCAGGAAGGATGCTGACTATGGGTCAGAGTGATGCAGTTCATGATCCCGCAGTGGTGACCGGTACGTTTCTCCTAAACCACACTTATGCGTGCATCTTATTTGATACCGGAGCGGAGCGAAGTTTCGTAAGCGAGAAGTTTAAACATCTATTAAAACAACAACCCCAAAAGCTAAATGAAACCTATACGGTGGAAATGGCCAATGGGAAAACCGAATCCACTAGGGAGGTCTACATCGGATGTACCCTAACCCTTAACCAGTGCGTCTTTCGAATAGATCTGATGCCAGTGTCAATTAGGAGTTTCGATGTGATTATCGGCATGGATTGGTTGAGCCCCCACCATGCTGAGATTATGTGCCACGAGAAGGCCGTTCGCCTTCGTCTCCCGAATCACGAAACCCTAGTAATTTACGGAGACAAACCTAGCACGAATCTTCGTCTTATCTCGTGCATCAAAGCACAAAAACATCTGCGAAAGAACAACTTAGCGTTCTTGGCCCACATAGTGGACAAGACCAAAGAAGAAACTAACATCCAAGACATTCCGGTAGCGTGTGAATATCCGGACGTGTTTCCCGAAGATCTTCCAGGAGTACCCCCAGAGAGACAGGTTGAATTCCGAATCGACCTCGTTCCAGGAGCAACTCCCCTCGCTAAATCACCGTATCGGTTGGCACCTGCTGAAATGCAGGAATTGTCCAGCCAACTCAGTGAGCTTCTGGACAAGGGATTTATCCGACCTAGCTACTCGCCATGGGGAGCTCCGGTGCTCTTTGTCAAAAAGAAGGACGGATCTTTCAGAATGTGCATCGATTACAGAGAGTTGAACAAACTCACTGTCAAAAACCGCTACCCACTCCCGCGAATCGATGATTTATTCGACCAGCTCCAAGGAGCTAGCTATTTTTCTAAAATAGATCTACGGTCCGGATACCATCAACTCAAAGTCCGAGAAGAGGATATTCCAAAAACCGCTTTTCGAACCCGCTATGGACATTATGAATTCGTCGTAATGCCCTTCGGTCTAACAAATGCACCTGCCGCATTTATGGACCTAATGAATCGAATCTGTCGACCGTTCTTGGACAACTTCGTCATTGTGTTTATCGATGACATCCTCGTCTATTCTCGAAGCAAAGAGGAGCATGGCCAACATCTTCGACAAGTCCTAGAAACGCTGCGATCGGAAAAGCTTTACGCCAAACTCTCCAAGTGCGAGTTCTGGCTTCGGAGTGTGAATTTCTTAGGCCACGTAGTTAGCCAAGACGGAATTCATGTGGACCCCTCTAAGGTCAAAGCTGTGGAAGAATGGGCAACTCCGACTACGCCCACAGAAATCCGTCAGTTCTTAGGCCTAGCAGGCTACTATAGGAGATTCATCCAAAACTTCTCTAAAATCGCCAAGCCACTTACCTTGCTTACGCAAAAGAGTGTGCCGTTCAAGTGGACAGACCAACAAGAGATTGCGTTTCGAACCTTGAAGCAAGCCCTTTGCAGCGCTCCTGTACTATCTCTACCTGAAGGAACGGAAGATTTTGTAGTTTACTGTGACGCGTCAAATCAAGGCTTAGGTTGCGTTCTCATGCAACGTGGAAGAGTAATAGCATATGCGTCCCGTCAACTAAAGGCGCACGAAGTAAATTACACAACCCATGACCTAGAACTGGGAGCTGTGGTCTTCGCCCTAAAAATTTGGAGGCACTACCTGTACGGTACAAAGTGCACCATCTTTACGGACCACAAGAGCCTCCAGCACATCTTGAATCAGAAGGAGCTGAACATGAGACAACGAAGATGGGTGGAATTGTTAAACGACTACGAATGCGAGATCAAGTACCATCCAGGCAAGGCCAACGTGGTAGCTGATGCATTAAGTCGGAAGGAATACACAAATCGACGTACGAAAACGCACTCGATAACCATTCAGTCTCATCTAACCACTCAAATTGCATCAGCCCAGGCAGAGGCCATGAGAGCGGAAAACAGAACTAGCGAGGCATTACGCGGAATGGAGAAGAACCTGGAAGTCAAAGAGAATGGGGTATACTACTTCATGAACCGTATTTGGGTTCCAAAAATCGGAGGATTCAGGGAGATCGTTATGAAGGAAGCCCACAAGACACGATACTCCATTCATCCTGGTTCGGACAAGATGTATTTGGACATTAAGCAGCACTATTGGTGGCCTAACATGAAGGCGGAAATCGCAACTTATGTTAGTAAGTGCCTTACGTGTGCCAAAGTGAAGGTAGAATACCAGAAACCTTCCGGATTGCTACAGCAACCGGCAATCCCTGAGTGGAAATGGGAGGGGATTTCTATGGATTTCGTGACCAAGCTGCCCAAGACGTCGGACGGATTGGACACCATATGGGTAATAATCGACCGACTGACGAAATCTGCCCATTTCCTGCCCATCAAAGAGTCCTACAAGATGGAGAGGCTGACGCGTTTGTACCTACGAGAGATTGTAAGACTTCATGGAGTGCCAAAATCTATCATCTCAGATAGGGACAGTAGATTCACGTCACGCTTTTGGCAGTCGCTCCACAAGGCAATGGGAACTCATCTTGATATGAGCACCGCGTATCACCCACAAACGGACGGTCAAAGCGAACGAACCATTCAGACGCTTGAAGATATGCTTCGTGCATGTGTGATAGACTTCGGAAAGTCTTGGGATACCCACCTACCGTTGATCGAGTTTTCATATAACAATAGTTATCATTCGAGCATTAAGGTGGCCCCTTTCGAAGCACTGTACGGGCGTAAATGTAGATCACCGTTATGTTGGGCTGAAGTAGGCGACACCCAGCTAGCAGGAACACATACGTCGGATAGGGCAATGACAGGACCGGAAATCATTCGCGAGACCACAGAAAAGATTGTCCAGATCAAAGCTCGATTACAGGCATCACGTGACCGGCAAAAGAGCTACGCTGATAAACGGCGAAAGCCCTTAGAGTTCCAGGTCGGTGATCGAGTATTGTTGAAGGTCTCACCCTGGAAAGGAGTTATACGTTTCGGAAAACGAGGAAAGCTAAACCCACGGTACATTGGACCTTTCGAAATCGTCGCCCGAATAGGTCCGGTAGCCTACAGACTACAACTACCCCCGGAGCTAAACGGTGTGCACCCCGTGTTTCATGTTTCTAACCTGAAAAAGTGCCTATCAGATGAAACTCTCGTCATTCCTCTTGACGAAATCGAAATCAAGGAGAATCTCCTGTTCGTCGAAGAACCAATCGAAATCATGGACAGGGAGGTGAAGCGTACTAAGCAGAGTCGCATCCCGATCGTAAAGGTACGGTGGAACGCAAAGCGTGGGCCAGAATTCATGTGGGAACGCGAAGATCAAATGAAGCAGAAGTACCCTCACCTGTTCTAGTTTTCTCAAATCTAGCTTTCAAACAGAATTTCGGGACGAAATTCCCTCTAACGGGGGGATGATGTCACAACTGTAAATTTTAAGCTATGTAATCTATACATTTAAGTTAATGAGAATCAAAAACTTTAACCAAATGCAAGATACAAGTACTACAGATAGTCTTCAAACAATTGGAAACCCTAGAAGTTTTGGTTAAGTCCATTTTGGACTAAGACTTCCTTATTGGATCCAAATGGACCAATAAGCTTTCAATTGGACTATCATGGGTTTAGGACCCTAATTGGGCTCTAATTGGACCCACATTCGTTTATTTCAATATTTTGGGCTAGGTAGAACCTAGAAGGAAATAAAACACAAGTTTTGATCCATAATTAAACCTAACCTAGCTTAATAAAGCACAAAAATCACAATTTTATTTTATAAGTCCAATAAATACCCTAATTAACACTAATGTTGGACTTAGGAGCAAAAAGCCCAAACACCTTATTTTTCCTTCCCATTTTCGGCCCAAAAGAAAAGCCCAAGAAGAAGGGTTGACTTAGCACTTGCCACCTCACTATTATCTAATGGACTTCTAGGCATATCACATACCTCCATGCATGTATCACTTCAAAGTCACTTCCTTTCTCTCTTCTCTTCTTGTTTCGGCCGAGGATAACCAACACACACACACATCTCACAAAATTCTCTCAAAAATTCTCTCAAGAAGCTCTCTCCCTCCCCTCTCCAAAGATCTCGAAATTTAGAGGCTTTCCAAAGGGATTTTTGCAAGTAAATCATCTCCTAAGGTAAGATTATGCATAGATCTATGGTTTAAATTCTTTTGTTATCAAAATCCTCCCCTAATCTATACAAAAATCGTGATCTAGCATCCTCAAACCATCTCAAACTCAAGATCTTCACCAAAGGGAGCCAAGGCCAAAAACACTTCATTTTTCCTTCCATTTTCATTGCAAAAACCGAACCAACACCCCAAGGTGAGATTCATACCCCTATTTTCTGTTTTTAAGAGTTTTTGTGGGGGGGAATACAAGTCAAAGTGTAGATCTATGTGTATTTGTATGCCTTGTATGATTTCCATGCTTATATGTATGCTTATATGTGTTTTAATGTTGGATCTAGCCCTTAAACCCCTCAAAACCGAGATATAACTCATGATTTATGATATTAGCTTCAAATATGTTCCTACACAATAAGTGGTACTAGATAAATAGCCAAGTGGTTAGCAACAATTTTCTTTAAGCTAAAAACACATATTTTGGGCCAAAAATGTGAAAAATACAAAATTAAGGGCCCAAAATGACATTTTACAGATTCTGATGGTTGAAATGTGTCAAAACAGTTTCAATAAAGCCATTTCTGGAATTCTATTTAATTGGTGGATTAAAAACATAAATTTCAAGCCTATTGGGCTAAAAATGCAAATTCCGGCCCAATAAGGCCCAATATGCGAATTTTTCTGTTTTAGAGGGCCAAAACTGTAACTTTCTGTAAAACAGTGGACTATAAGTGTCCCAAACCCTTTTCAAAGGTTTAAAATGCTTTTTAAATTTAAAAAGGACCAAAGTTGCAAAAAATTTTCCATTTTGGGCTAAAATTGTCAAAATTGCGAAAATATGGACTAAACCGAGAAAAACTGCATTTTCAGGGACTTAAACTGTTTTCTTTGAAAAATATGCTGGAAAATATTAATTTCAATAATTTTTGGTGTTAAAATGTCAAGAAAAATAGTTTAAGGACCAAACCGGGAGATATTCAAATAAAAGGGTTGAAAATGTAAATTTTACAAATAATGAGGGGCTGAAAACAGAAATATTTCAAGGCTGATTCATTATGTACAATGTGATCCAATAATGATACCTCAACTACCAACGAAATACAACTCATTACAATACCAAAAGTCGTTGTTAAACGAATTGGCTCGGTCTCGAGCCAATGAAAATCCACAACTACTAACTCTTTGATACATACAAATAACGATTGGTAATACACATACATACGAGTGTGCACAGACGTCTACGCACCATCTTCGGGCCCCAAAAGTGTAAAATCTTGTTTGTTGGGCCTAGCTAGCCCAATGACCTGATCTTAAGGCCCGAAGACATTTTTTTTACTACGAAGTGTTGAGTTTTACCGACTCGGCACAACGTAGGGTGACTTTCAATGGCTTGTATCATTGGACCCCAAGGGCCATGGTATTGCTAGAAAAGTCTACACATTTTACGAGGCGGGTCGGGGACCCCTCGCACACATTTTTCCCAGCCGGTTAATAGAGTTACCGGGGTCTTAGTGACCTCTTTCTCTTCGGATGTGGGACCACTCATAGTCCGGGCGATTGGATAACGTGATTAGTACTGACGACGCCTTCGGGAATCGTTGGTATATCTATAAACCGGGCATTTGTGTAATGCGGGTTTGTAGTAAATAATCAATGCTCGAGAACCTTCCAACGTCGCTTGGGACCGATACCACTATTTTTGTAATGGTTTCAACGCAACTCAATGGGTTTCAAAAGAACTAGGGGAACATCGGGTTTCCCTAGGGTTTTTATCACATACAGATTTCAAACGCATACATCTTAAATGAACAATTTTTTTTGCAAGTATAGAAACAAACAAGCATACCTATGGATCTTCACAAACGTTTTTGAAAGCTTTTCCTTTCAGAAAATATCGGATTTTCTGGTGGTTTTTCAAACAATATAAACATTCGATTTCAAACACTACTTATGAACTCACCAACATTTCATATGTTGACGTTTTTCAAAATACTTGTATTCTCAGGAAACCAGTGAATCAAGGGAAATCATGCTCAGTGACGGTTGCAGTTTATTTTTGAATGAACCAAACAATATTAATTTTTTGGAAATGTAATGTTAAAAACAATGTATGACATGTAAACACTACTGGTTGTATTCTGTTGATGAATGGTGACGAATGTTGTTTGTTTCATATATATTCAATGTTATGGTATTCAATTGAGTCACGACAGCCCCCGGACGTTTCCGCCGTCTGGTTCGGGGGTGTGACAGGGAGATTGTTAGGCTGAAGTACTGTTTTGTGTTGCGTCTTTTGGGCTCGTAGATTAGCCTTGTATTCTCCGGTTTGGGCCTGTCCAACCGAGAGCCTTTTATGTATTGTATATAAGTTATCGCTTGCATGCATATTAGGTTAAGATTCAAGATTTCAGTTTTAGCATTCCAGAGTTTTACGATATTGCTCTCTTGTAATCTTCCAATCCTTTACAGTTGATGTTCTTAATCAAGCTCTTCTAAGGATTTTATTTAATCATTCGACACGTTTGATTCAAGCTGTTTGTTCTTATTGTTGCGTTCTGCCTTGTTATTTATATTGTGTTCTTGCAGTTTCATATTCATATACTTGTTCAAGATCTAATCGATCTTTATTGATTAAAAGTTGTTTTAATCTCATCAGGCGTCCAATGGAGTCGAAGCAATCAGATGCAGAGTCAAGCTCTAAGCGCGACCTACGTCGCAAGTAGTGCTTGTCAAAGACTCAAATTTTGTTATAGCTTAGGACCTCGGCTAAAAGTCTTTAAATTTCTCGAACTTTGTAATCGGAGACCCTTATAGGGGTCAAATTTTCATGATCGTTGTATCAACTTTTATATTAATATAAGTGACACTATTATTACTACGTTGACTATTTCGTTCAAACCTTGAAAAGTCTTTGAGAAACCAAATACTTGTTTCATACTTTCAGTCTTACAAATAACTTTCATTCTTATATTTTAAGACTCATACTAGCATCTGTTGTTGAACTATAGCAATTTAGTTCATGAGACACATTGATTTTCTATTCTATGGAATTCTTATCTTTACCTTTTCAACCTATAGTTGAAGGATGCCTCCGCGTAGGAATCCAAGGCGAAGCAACGGTGGGGAAGCACCTGTACCACCTCCACCTCCACCACCTCAATTTGATGCTGTTATGTTCCAAGCAGCAGTCACCGCAACGGTAGCAGCTGCCATGTCACAAATCAATAACTCGAGTACTACTGGCTCGGGATCTGGCACACACCCATCCAACCATGGCGAGAGTCATGGACCACCCCGAGAATGCACCTATAAGGAATTTACTAATACCAAGCCCCGGATGTTTTATGGATCTGGTGGTGTGATAGCCCTGAGACAGTGGATTGAAAGGACAGAGTCAGTCTTTGAAATCTGCTCCTGTCCCGAGCACAGCAAAGTCAAATTTGCAACATTCACCTTTATTGGTAGAGCTTTAACTTGGTGGAATGGCCACGTTAAAGTACTTACCCTGATAGTGGCAAACTCAATAAGCTGGGAGAGCCTAAAAGCCATGATGATGAGAGAATACTGCCCACGGGGAGAGATTCAAAAGGTCGAACACGAACTATGAACTCTCGGGATGGTTGGTACCGACATCGCAACTTATACCAACAGATTCTGTGATCTGGCAATCCTTTACCCAGATATGATTTCTCCCGAGAGCAAAAAAATAGAAAGGTACATCTAGGGACTGATGCCCCAAATACGATCAAGTGTGTTAGCTTCCAAACCTGACACCTTTAAAAGTGCTAAGGAACTGGCACAATCTCTGATTGACTACGGAGGTCATCAGAACTCAACCATTTCTACACCAGAACCACAGAAAGGAAACAACAAAAACAACAACAACAACAACAACAACAACAACAACAACAACAACAACAACAACAACAACAACAACAGGAAGAGAGTATGGAATAAAGGGAAGAGTGGGTCTTCCCAAGAATCCACAAAGAAACAACTGGTTTCAGTGAATGCTGCCACTGTACCTACTACAGCTCCTACAAATACCTACCCAACAAAGCCTTATGTAGGTAACCTTCCAAAGTGCACAAAATGCACTTACCACCACCATGGACCTAGTCGGGAAATGCAGTGCGCCAACTGCAACAGAAAGGGACACACAGCCCATTTCTGCAAGGACCCCGCAAAGCCGATCACTCAAGTTCCCAGTGCGGGTGTAGGCCAGACTTGTTACGGTTGTGGCGAGGTGAACCACTACAAGAGGAACTGCCTTAAGGCAGCAGGCACCGGCGGTGTGGGACGAGTTTTGACTATGGGCCACGACGAAGCTGTAGCTGACCCAACTGTAGTTGCTGGTACGTTCCTTCTCGATAATTCATATGCATGCATATTATTCGATAGTGGAGCGGAGAGAAGCTTCGTGAGTCAAAACTTTATTCATTTACTTAAACCTAAACCTAGCAAGTTAGAAAAATCATTCACTGTAGAGATGGCCAATGGAAAAACCGAAAACACTAACTGCATATACATGGGTTGTACGTTAACTTTAGACGACCATTCTTTTCCAATCAATCTCATGCCGGTCCAAATTAAAAGTTTTGATGTCATAGTCGGCATGGATTGGTTGAGTCTTCTTCGCGCCGACATCATGTGCTTTGAGAAAGCAGTCTGTCTTAATCTCCCTGACAACGAAACATTAGTTATCTACGACGACAAATCAAGTACAAACCTTCGCATCATTTCGTGCATCCAAGCTCGAAAGTGCTTGCGGAAGGATTGTTGAGCATTCCTAGCGCACATCGTTGATACAAGTCAAGAACTGAAGGACATCAAGAACATTTCAGTAGTACGCGACTTTCCCGATATCTTTCCAGAAGAACTACCAGGATTACCACCACAACGCCAAGTCGAATTCAGAATCGACTTAGTTCCAGGGGCTACCCCAGTAGCGAAGTCGCCTTATCGTCTCGCACCAGCAGAGATGCAGGAACTTTCCAGTCAGCTTAATGAACTCCTTCAAAAAGGATTCATAAGACCAAGTTTCTCACCATGGGGAGCACCGGTCCTGTTTGTAAAGAAGAAAGACAGATCGTTCCGTATGTGCATCGACTACATAGAGCTGAACAAACTTACTGTCAAGAACCGTTATCCTCTACCCCGTATTGACGACCTATTCGATCAACTTCAAGGAGCAAACTACTTCTCAAAGATAGATCTACGATCCGGATATCACCAATTACGAGTTCTAGAGGGGGATATTCCAAAGACAGCTTTCCGAAACTCGTTATGGACACTATGAATTTGTAGTGATGCCGTTCGGATTAACCAATGCACCAGCAGTATTTATGGACCTAATGAATAGGGTATGCCGTCCTTACTTGGATCAGTTCGTCATCGTCTTTATCGATGATATACTTGTCTACTCCCGAAGTGAGGAAGAGCATAGTCAGCACCTACGAAAAGTCCTAGAAACACTGCGAACAGAGAAACTCTATGCGAAGTTCTCTAAATGTGAATTTTGGATTCGAAGAGTCGAATTTTTGGGCCACGTTGTTAGCGAGAAAGGGATACACATGGACCCCTCCAAAATTAAGGCCATCGAGAACTGGTCGGCACCAAAGACACCTACAAAAATTCATCAATTTCTAGGTCTCGCTGGCTACTATCGCAGATCCATAAAGAACTTCTCTAGCATTGCAAAACCTCATACTACATTAACCCAGAAAGGCGTGGCCTTTGGCTGGGAAGCGAAACAAGAAAAGGCATTCCAGACGCTAAAACAGGCCTTGTGCACCGCACCGATACTATCCCTCCCCGAAGGGATAGAAGACTTCGTAGTGTATTGCGATGCATCAAATCAAGGACTTGGTTGTGTTCTTATGCAGAGAGGGAAGGTTATTGCTTATGCCTCCCGACAGCTTAACACATACGAAGTGAACTATACGACACACGACCTTGAGTTAGGAGCAGTGGTATTTGCTCTGAAGATTTGGAGACACTACTTATACGGAACAAAGAGTACTATTTTCACCGATCACAAGAGCCTTCAACACATTTTCGATCAGAAGGAACTCAACATGCGGCAACGACGATGGGTTGAGTTACTAAATGACTACGAATGCGAAATTCGTTATCATCCTGGCAAGGCCAATGTGGTAGATGACGCCCTCAGTCGAAAGGAATACACTGGTCGGAGGGTCAAATCTCTGACTATGACTATCCATTCCCACTTATCCACACAAATTAAGGAGGCATAAATGGAAGCTTTGCAACCTGAAAATATGGCAGGTGAATCTCTGCGAGGAATGGAAAAGAATCTAGAAGTCAAGGGTGGCGGAGCCTACTATCTCATGGACCGAATCTGGACCCCGAAACATGGTGGTTTCAGAAACGTAGTCATGACCGAAGCACACAACTCAAGATATTCCATTCACCCAGGTTCAGATAAAATGTATCTGGATCTTAAGAAACTGTACTGGTGGCCTAACATGAAAGCAGAAATTTCTACCTTCGTAAGTAAATACCTTACTTGCGCTAAGGTTAAGGTCGAGTATCAGAAACCGTCAGGATTACTACAACAACCGGAGATACCAGAATGGAAATAGGAGCGGATTACTATGGACTTCATAACCAAGTTACCCAAGACGACGAGTGGACTCGATACCATATGGGTCATCGTCGACAGATTAACCAAATCCGCACATTTCCTACCCATCAAGGAGACTGACAAAATGGAAAAGCTTACAAGAACTTACTTAAGGGAAGCAGTGCGACTGCATGGTGTTCCGATATCCATTATCTCCGATAGAGATAGTAGATTCACTTCAAGATTCTGGCAGTCACTACAAAGTTCCCTGGGGACTAGGCTAGACATGAGTACAACCTACCACCCACAAACAGACGGGCAAAGTGAGAGAACGATACAAACGTTAGAAGATATGCTAAGAGCCTGTGTGATTGACTTTAGAAAGGCATGGGATATCCATTTACCCCTTGTCGAATTTTCATACAACAGTAGTTATCATACAAGCATAAAGGCTGCTCCGTTTCAAGCCCTCTATGGTCGAAAGTGCAGATCCCCTCTGTGCTGCACTGAAGTTGGCGATACCCAGTTAGCTAGAGGAAGAGTTCCTGAAAGCACTCTCACCAGTCCGGAAATCATACGAGAAACGACACAGAAGATCGTTCAGATTAGTGAACGATTGAAAGCCTCTAGAGACCGACAGAAAAGCTACGCTGACCAAAGGATGAAACCTTTGGAATTCCAGGTAGGAGACCACGTTTTATTAAAGGTCTCATCGTGGAAGGGTTTAATACGCTTTGGAAAGCGTGGGAAACTAAATCCAAGATACATAGGTCCTTTCGAGATTATTGCCAGAATCGGCCCTGTGGCTTACAAGCTTAACCTACCGCGTGAACTTAGTAACATGCATCCAACCTTCCACGTCTCAAACTTGAAAAAGTGTCTGTCCAATGAGACTCTTGTTATTCCACTCGATGAGATCGAGATCAACAAGAGCCTCAACTTTGTGGAAGAACCAGTAGAAATCATGGACCGAGAGGTCAAAAAACAAAACAATGTCGCATACCCATCGTGAAGGTTCGCTGGAACGCCAAGCGGGGACCTGAATTCACATGGGAACGCGAAGATCAGATGAAACAAAAGTACCCTCATCTCTTTCATGTTCACTAGTATCTTTACTACTTTAAATTTCAGGACGAAATTCCCTCTAACGGGGGGATGATGTGACAACCCGATATTTCAACTCTTTGTAATGGCCTAACAAGTCAAGTATTGTAACCACCTTTGAGTTAAAGAAATTAACTTTGATAATATAATGTCCAAAAAGTTTCTATTTAACTACCTACTATGTTTAATATCATTAAACCAGGATCGTACGTAAAAAGAATGCCCAAATCCGGATTCGTATATTGAAGTTAAGATTTCTCCAAGTTCGGCTTAGCATCAGACAGCTAAAAACTCGAATCGGAGATCGAGCGACTTTTGGCCGGAATGACCTAAATGAGAATCGAAGGTCTCGACAATGGTATTTCAGCGGTGAAAAGTCTGGCAAAAACCGACGTCAGATAAAGAAGTTATGAATTTTTAAAGAAATTCCTTAATCACGTCATTTTATAAATAAATAATAAAAATAATTTCGGAATTTGCCAACGGAGTCTAAACGAAAGTTGTAGAGCGTAGTCTCACCTACGCGTGGATATAAAGACCATCGAAAACGGAGTTTGTATAAAGAAGATTTGATTTTTTGAAGTTTATTAAATAAATTATATATAAATTTAATTCAAAATCCGGTAATATCCGAAGGAGGAGTCAGCGTCCTCATCCGAGTTACGCGCCGCGTAACCTCGTACGCCCCGCGTACGCGAGGGCCTTGGTCTCGGTCCGTCCACATCGCCCCTATGCGAAGCTACTCCCTTTCCGTCCCATCCGAAGCCGTGGCAGTCGAGGACTCGGTAATGCATGACGTACGAGTACGCGCTGCGTACGAGCATACGCCCCGCGTACCGAGGCGGTTCAGCCCTCTATAAATAGAAATGCGAGGGTTCCCGGAAATTTTGCTCATTCTCTCTCTATTTTCTTGCGTTTTGCCTCGTTTTCCGTGCCCGCACTACCCCGAAGCTCTGGTCTTTTTGCTCAAGTCCCGAGGGTCGATTTTACTCCCGAGATTCCCGAGAATCCCGAGAAAAATCCGTTTCCCGAGACAAAACTCTGCCTGGTTTTCTATCTCGCTATCTTCAAACTTTCAAGTGAGTTCATACCCCTTAATTAACCCTTTTTAAATATTCTAAATGCTTTTATATGCTTTCTAAGGGAGGGAATTACAAGTAAAACACACGACTACTATCGGGTGTTATATATAAAGATTGTTATACACTTTTATTAAGTAGAATCATATGTGATTTATAAACTTTATAGGGAACTCTCGTACACAAAATATATTACAATAGAATCCTATCTTTAAAAATATAAATTGTTGTAATGCATGTATAAACTAAACATTTTCTTAGATTATATGTATACTTGCCTACCTTAGGCTCTGCAAACAAGTCACACTTTTAGAAAACTATAATAGGTATAGTTTTACGAGGATATTGCTAACTTTTACATACTAGAAACATGATTTTCAAGAAGTCACTTTCATATACAAGAACAAATGAACATTTTAACACGTAAATTTGTTTTTATACCACGGTTTTGTGAGACATAAACTTCACGTACGTTCGAGTACACATTTCAAGTTCTGTATTATATACCAAAATCCCTTGGAGGGGGAGCATGGTGTTTGTGTATAGATCTATACGGGCTTGACAACCCACGCCCTGACTATTAGCTACAGTCCACCATTTGGGGTGACAAACGTCATAACATTCCAACGCCTGAAGAACGTTGTGTATAGGCATTCCGAGTCAATAGTATGGTTATAAAACTCACATGGGGTATTAAAAATGCATTGATTTACAAGGTTTTCAAACACATTGGTTATTTTACACTTACATACATTTTAGAAACAAACATGGGTCTTGAGAGAAGGCTACTTTTATAGTAGTAGAAAATATAGGATTTTTTAAACACAACACAACCAAGGACAAAACATTTCATTTCATACCAACATTTTCATTTAAATACTTATGAAACTCACCAGCTTAAATGCTGAATTACTCTTTCAAAATTATTGTATGTCCCAGGAAATCAGTAATTTCAGGTATCATTATGTTTTTGATGAAGGGATGCTGCGGTGCCAGTTTAATCTCATATTTTGACATCATATTGTAATTGGCTTTGAACATGTAACTCTTGACAAATGTAAACTTTACTATGTATTGCTTTCTTTACTATGTATTCAAATGTTACGCTACCACATGAAGTCATCCACCCCCGAACGTTTCCGCCGTTCAGGTTTGGGGGTGTGACAAGTATGGACCTTCAAACAACCTCAAAAGTACCTTACATCATGAGTGTACGGACACACACCCATGCCCGTACACACCTTTAAGGTGGCCATACACCTCCCTCCAGCAATCCTTTAAGGTTTTAGCACTTAGTGTAGGTAGTCCCAAGTTCTTAGAGTGGTTGTCCATCACATTTAGTAGAGAAATACCCTCATTTGACTCCTTTATGTGTCATTACATGTTAATTAGGATCAAAACCTGTTTAAGGCTTCACTTGAACATCCGACATTCCGTATCGATCTTTCATTCAAATCGCCCGAGGTGAGTTCATACCCCTACGCTTTTCCGAGTTTTTCATGTTTTCGGGGCGGGGGGGGGGGGGGGATACAAGCAAAAGTACAAGGAAACTTGTGCTCAAAGTATATTATTTTTTAAGATTATTATATTTTCAGAATGCTTTTAACACGGAAAACAGTTTTACCAAATGATTAACAAATCAACTTGTAGAAACAGTTTTCAAAACTAGAGCATTGAACTTATGAATCATGTAGCAAAATGTATCGTTTTATAAAAGAATCATGTTAATCACAAACGGATTTTCTATATTATTACTTGTAAATTTGTTAGTCTAAGTTGGAGACACATCCTTGGTAACACTCACCACAAGAATCAGAGTGTAGGACTTGCACTTGTGACCATAATCTCTTGTAGGGAGATCATGACTGTTGTGTATAGATCTATACGGGACTGACAACCCAGCACCTGACTGCTAGCTACAATCAGACCGGCAGGTCTACGGGTGACAAAGTCATAAAGGATATCGGTTGCTGCGTGCCATATCCAGTCTGGTATGGTCATAAAACTCGCAACCTAGATTGCAGAAATTTTTTCCCACCAAAACTAAATGCTTATGAACTCACCAGCTTTATGTTGATATTCTTTCAAAACTGCTTGTATTCTCAGGGAGTTAGTAGACAGGTACTTCCAGGACTTTGGAGAAGTCGGCGCGTTAGAGTCACGTCTTTCTATTTTACTTTCGATAAGAACATATCTTTGTATTAAGACAGTTTAGACCTTTTTCATATATGTATTCATTGCTTGGTTGTGTTTACTATTCTTTCTATGATTCAACTGTTGTGATACTACACATGACGTTAACCACCCCCGAACGTTTCTACTGTTCCAGTTTGGGAGTGTGATAGATTGGTATCAGGGCCCTTGTTTATAGCAAACTAAATATACCGAACCTTACATGTTATACAACTATAAACTCTAAGGTGCCTAAGTGCTTTAAACTAAAAGCATACTTTCCAAAAATATGAGTATTTTTATAACAAAGTATATAAGTATACCCGAGTACCAAAATCTATGTCATAAGTAAAACAAAACAAAAGTATTTGGAAGTTGGATATCGCGGTTAAACCTGGGCAGATATGTAATCATGTCTAGGGTCAATATAGCCTGATCAACTATATTCATTCGAGACATGACCAACATGTCCTTCAGAGTGATTGTGGTGTTGCAGCAAGCCTAAAACTTACCTAGATACCAGAAGAGTTCTATAATCAAGCATAAGGGTTAAAATACTATAGGAATATTTTAGGATGCTATAACGACCGAACCGGAAACTTAACCAAGGATCCATTCTTCAAGGATCAAGCATGTACCTAAATACATTGGAAGTCTTATTAGATTCGATGCCTATTAACTATCCCTTTACCACCATCTCACGTAGATAGCATGACCGGATTCCATCTCCATGGCGACTGATACTTTTGTTGGATATAGTGTCTAAGTCGATAACTATGTTTGGTATGTACTTGACCCGACCCGACCTGGTCCATTTGGGTTGCACTTCACCCGAACAATTTATGGATAATCTTTTGAGAATAGTATAAGGTATGATTTATTGATATATTATAAGTTCTAATATATTAATATAAAATCATATTATTTAATTAGTATTGATCTATAATTAATTTAGAATTAATTTTGAGATCAAAAGTATGACTATATTAAATATGGGCTCTTGTATTTGTATAGTGTGGGTAATGCTTATTTGGAATGGGCTAGGCTTGCATGGAAAGTCCATGGATACTCCATGGAGCTTTAACCCATGGATCTCATGGAAATGAAAAGACATGGGTATTATGGTTTACATGGATGTAACCATAATCCACCACACTATATAAAGGGAGCTTTAGTTCATGAAATCAGACTAGTTGTGGTGAGTATACTAAGAGGGCCGATTTCAAGAAAGGTGCTATTCTCTCAAGTTTCCAAGTTTGTGGTGATTTTTGACTTCCATTTGAGGCATCCACATTATTGGTGCTAGGCTCTCAAACTCCAAGCAATCAACTACAACTACAAGGTAAGTAATTCTACTAGCTTTATTTGATTCAAGTACCCCATTCCATGCTAGTTAGGATAAGAACCTTGGAAAAAAATAATTATTTGCATGTATCTTAGTCAAACATAGATCCATGGTTTCTAGGGTTGCATGTACACTATAGGAGTGTTAGAATGCTCAACACCCATCACTGGTATCAGAGCCTAGGCTTGTTTACTTGATACTTGATGCAAAGTACTTAACAATCGAAGTTTTTGTTCACTACATGTATGAACTCACTGAGTCCATTGGGGGACTCGACGAGTGCATGAAGAAATGCATGCTACTCGTCGAGTTTGTTCATGCACTCGACGAGTAGATGCTATGGTGCCCAGTTTTTTGAGTATTGCTGCTAGAAATGGACTAGAAACATTACCCTAAACTGTTTTGGTGTTATAAACTTGTTTTAGATGGTGTAATGTTCATGCTAATCCATTTACAATGGCTATTATAAAAAAATTACAAGTTTTATATGAGTTATTTATGATTCTTGAAATTATTGATAATCTTGCTCTTGAACTTATGAGATTAGATGATCATAGGAATTGTTTGTAACCTCCTTGGTAGTTTAATTCATGATCATAATATGTTTTAATGGAGTCCATAACTTGTCCTCAAGTAATGAAAAACTAAAGGTCACACTTTAATTAAAAAAAAACATTATAAGAACACATGAGTTATAAAAATGAAGAGTCTTCATTTTAATACTCAATTAACTCACAAGTTATGAGAAATGTAAAGTTTTTTTTAAAGTTACAAAAGTTGCCCTCAAGTTTTGGAACATGTAAAGTCACCCAGTAAACTTTAGTTCCAATCCTTAGAATTTTAAAAAGTTAAAATTCAACCCTTATACTTTATAATATTATAAGGTTAATAATGATAATATATATATATATATATATATATATATATATATATATATATATATATATATATGCATCAGATGAAGTCGTTTTACCGCAAGTAGGCCTCATTCACGAAGCCGGTCCATAAGGGGGGGGGGGGGGGGTTATAAGGTTGTTGCCTATAAAATGGCAACTTAATGGGTGTCCACTCTCACCCACAACTTCCTTGACTGGTGGAGGGTCGTTAGCCGAACGGGTAGGACAATGACTTAAAATTCTCACTAAAAGTATAATGATTATTATAAAGTAACTAAATGTTTTTATAAATTCCCAATCTTAGTTACTTTAGGAAAAATGTGAATAAGGTGGTAATCCATGAAATTACACTTTGCACGTTGTATAAGTCCTTGGTGGAGTGTGTGTGCTTTACCAGCACAATAACTTGGACTTAAAAAGGTAGGCAAAGGGTGACTTAGGGTTTTTCATGAGGTTGGAAGGGTCACATGTGGTTTACCGGCACAACGATTAAGTGAAAAACATTAAGCGTATCAAGTAATTTGCATGGTCACTTCACACCTTGTTTGTGATCCTCGGTATCCCAGTCACAAAACATGAAGGGCACACTTGAGATTGAACCATTCCATTGAAAAGTTCAATGAATCTCAAAGAATCTAGGAGTTTCTAAAACCAAATAAAACCTAATTACCATATTTCATTTTCACGGTGGAAATTGGTGAATCGTTATTCACCTACCTTTCAAATATGTTATAGCTCGGATTACGGCATCCCTCTTCTAAGCTATAATATATTGTGATTGCGTCCTAGCCTTAATATCACATTTGGGTGTTTTATTAAGGACTATCTCTATATCTCTACTAAACTTGTTTTCTTCTTTTCAGATGTCTTCCAACAATGCTGCTTCTGGCTCAAACCCTACCGACTCCTTCTCTCTCATGAACCTTTGTGGGAGAGTCATCTTTGATGGATCCAACTTTACAGACTAGATCAAAAACATTAGGTTGGTCACTCGGTATGAGAACAAAGAATACGTTCTCCAGAGCTGAAGGTACCTGAGCAAACTGCTACTCCTGAAGAGCTTGCTGAGTATGAGGTACATGAAAGAGATGCTACAAAAGTGGCATGCATCATGATGGCCACCATGATACTATGACGACTACTATCCTTTTGAGATGCACCAGGACTTGATGGACCGCTACCATCAAAGTGCTCGGCAAGAGCGATATGAAATCATCTCCTCCATGATAACAACCCGAGTGAAGGATGGTGAACCCATCACAGGTCACATGTAGAGATTGCAAAGTTATGTGGACCTTCTAATGAAGCTGAATGTGAACTTCCCCGAGGAGTTAGCAATAGACATCATTTCGCACTCCTTACCATCGTGGTATGATCAATTCCGCATGACATATCACATGAACAAGGAAAAAGTCACCCTCAGCAAACTTCAAGGACTCCTGAAAACCGCCGAAAGTGGTCTAATGGGTAAGTCGGTTGTTACCACTCCTATTCCTATTCCAAACTCCGCACCTGTCCTGGAAATCGGGAAAGGTAGAGGGAAGAAGAGGAAGAACCCTTCAAAGGGTACCAAGGGTAAGACCGTTGATGGCTCCGCTTCAAGTGAAACCAAGAAAGGTTTCGTCACTCCATTTTCGGATTCCAAGGAGGCTGAATGCTTCTATTGCCATGAAAAGACGCACTGGAAGCGAAACTGACCAAAGTACCAACAAGATTTAAAGGATAGGGAAGTAAAACCCAACCATGCAAGGACCCAAGAGTTAGAATAGGGTGAGCTACTAGATAACTAAGAAGAAGTGAGAATGTGGAGCATGGAAAGATAAAATTGATCATGGGGAATAGGATAGCGTCACTTGTGACTAAGATTGGAGTTTATACTTTGTTGCTAAGTAGTGGGTTTACTTTAGGTTTGAATAAATGTTATTATTCGCCTGAAATGGCAAGAAATATTATTTCCTTTCATGCTTTGTACAAGCAAGGGTTTACCTTTTCTTTTGATAATGAAATTGGTGGAATAAATGCTTTCTATAATAATGTGTTTTATTTTAAAGCATTACCTTGTGATAGTGTGTATGAAGTTGTGTCTGTTGTAGAAAACTTAGGAAATAATGTATTGAGTATTGCTTGTACTAATGATAATAACTTGGATAAAGCATCATTATGGCATTGTCATCTTGTACATGTAAGAAAGAAACGCATAGGCCAACTCCAAAAGGATGGAGTTTTGGAATCATTTGACCTAAATTAAAATGATAGTTGTGAATCATGCTGTGACATCCCCAAAATCTCGACCAGAAAAGTCCGATTTTCATTTATGCTTTTAAATAATTTCAGAGTAAATCCTTTTGATTTGAAAGAGTTGCGGAATTTGTTCCCAAAACAAAACATGATAAAATAATATTTATCAAAGCATTTCATCAAGAGATGCATTTCATTATATAATCAAAACTCGGGATGTCATGTTCCGATACAGACCATAAAGCATAAACGATAAACATTACAAGTCATTCAACAAATATATACATATACAGACTTGTAAACAAAACAACAAGATGATCCATCCATCTTACGCCCTTGTGCCACTTCCTGTAATACAAATAAAACTGAGTGGGTCAGGCTTCGGAGCCTGGTGAGCATATAGGGTTTTCAACCCACAATAAATAAATTATATTTAATTTCACCAACCAATCACTATCCCGATTACCCATTCCCGTTATCCTCACTTTACGTCCCTAAAACAACATCTATCTCAAGGGACCTAATCTAGGATTTTCATCGGGACGAATATCATTGCGAAGGGGTTTCCTCAACAATAGATATCCTAAAGGCAACCATGAGGGGGATAGAGTACACCGGTGAACACATCGTTCACAACACCTACAGGTTATGAACCTGCTAGCGTTCCACTGGACTGTCTAGAAAGAGTCCGTGGTCGTTATCCATACTCCGCTGAATAACTAGATCAACAACAACAACATCGAGGCCTCTCATCTGTTTATTACACACCAACTATCTACCCATGTTCTATGTCACACCCCGAAAACCAAAGGCGGAAACATTCCCGGGGTTGACTCCACGTTGAGTATCAAATCCAGTGTACATAGTAATCACAGTAAACAACCATTTCATTACATATATATAAAAGTTTACATTTGGTTCAAAAGTAAATTGTACAAAAGTTATACATATATCATATGAACAAAACGAGACGAGTCTTCGGAGCACTCCATCTTCACCAAAAGATATTGCCGGGTACCTGTCTAACTTGGACCTGAGAATACAAGCAGTTTGAAAATTAGCATAAAGCTGGTGAGTTCATAAGCGGTTTTGTTTTGTGAAAATGTATCGGTTTCCTTTAGTTTTATGAAAAGGTTTAATATCCAAGAGAATCCCATATTTTCTTATGAAAAGTAGTTAAGTTATCTTTCGTTACAGTTTTGTTACCAGTTATAAGTTAACCCCAGGAAAATCCCATATTTTCCTATATGCAAGATTTATTGAATAACACATAGTATAGTTTAATATACAAAACTATATTTTAGAAGAACTGTAAATAGAAAGTATTTTGAAAGTCTTGGGACTAACATCCCGAACCAGTTAGTATTTGAAAACCTTGGGACTAACATCCCGAACCAATTATAAGATAATTCGATAAAAACCATGGGATCACTATCCCGAAAGTAGATATAAATAGTTTGATAAACCATGGGATCACTATCCCGAAACTAGATATAAGATAACTTGATAAAATCATGGGATTATCATCCCGTATAAGATTTAGTTTCAAAACCATGGGATTGCCATCCCGAACGAAATATAGACACAAGATCATGGGATTATCATCCCGAACAAAGTATAGACATAAAACCATGGGATTACCATCCCGAACGAGATGTAGATTACAAGGCCATGGGATTACCATCCCGAACAAGATATAGATTCTAAACAGATCCTAGCTGTGAATAAGTTTATATTAATACGTATTGTGAGTCGGGTAACCATACTGATATGACAACGAGACCTCCTTGACGTTAGTCAGACGTCGAATGATATACAGAATTTGTCACCCCAGGCGTGCCCGCCTAACTGTAGCTAGCAGTTAAGGTGTGGGATTGTCAGTCCCGAATAGATCTATTCACAAACTCTTCACTCTCCCTCCAGGAGACTCTGGTTACACTTCCGGAGAGGATTTACTAGATCATCCATAAAGGGTAGTGACTATCTCACAAGCTAGTATTAAACTATTCACAAGATTCTCATACGATACCAAACATATAAAGATTTCAAGACATGATACAGTGAAAAATAGATATATACAACGAAACTATCTGGCAAAACATTCGAATGATATAGAGATAAACTGAATCAGACATAGTTTATCTAATAACTTAATACAGATATCAGTGCATGATAAAAAGAGAAACATAGAATCCCAAATTATTCCCATAATAATTTGATTAGTTTGGTTGTTTTCTTAACTAAAATCCATTTAGTTGAAATTGATAAATCATTCCTTATGCTCAACATAATACATAAGGAGTAAAAGAGTTTATAAGATTGCCAGATATTATTTGAAACACATAAATGTTATGATTTGAAACAGTTTTGGTTTGCTTGTATCCCCCCCCCCCCCCCCCGAAAACAGTTAAAAACAATGAAAAAGGCGTAGGGGTATGAACTCACCGGACGAGAAGTATGACGATTTGGATGCTAAGAGTTGATCCGGGGCTTGTAATTACACGAGGTTCCTAATTATAATGTAAAGATACACATTTGTATCTAATTAGGACTTAATTTATTTATATGATAGGGACACTTGCTTCTAGTCGCGAAAACACTTCGATACGAGTGTTTGGAGGGACCCGGGTGGCGTTTAAGGACGTGAAATGACACTAGGGACTTGGGACTTGAGTTTACTCCCCATGAGTAAACTAATATAAGAGTTTTGGTCTAAAAACACCCATTCCCCATGAGTTTACGGCCGTAAACTCATGGTGGGTGTGGTTTATGGTGCTAAATGACTTCTAACACTTAGAGGATAATTTCTAGACTTGGTTTAGGGACTTGGAATGGTTTTTAAAACATAAAATAGACCCTTTTATGGGAGTTTACGGCCTAGCATGGCTTCCTGGCCGTAAACTCCTATTTTCTCATGAAAATGGTGCAAATTTGGGTCATAAATGGATATGGACACTTGGAAATGCTTGAATTAATTTTTCTTAAAGCTTGGATTGGATTAAAAACGTCATTCACACTTCATAAGGGAGTTTACGGCCTAGGCAAGGGGTCTTTGGCCGTAAACTCTCAATTCTCCAAGATTTAGTGTTTTTAGGGTGTTAAAATCATCACATGTGATTCTAAAAATTCCCACAAGCCTAGAAATGAGTTTGTATGGAATATATGAGGGTTTTATGGAGTTTACGGCCTATGAGACCCCCCTCATGGCCGTAAACTCTATTATATGGTGCTACAAGATGTTTCAAGGTCTAAAACTTGCATAGAATGGCTTCTAAAATTCATCTAAGGGCCTTAGGGGTGTTTAGTTTGCATTCTAACACCAAAAATTTCGGAGTTTACGGCCCAAGAACAGGTCTTGGCCGTAAACTCTTAGAAACTCCACAAAAGATGTGTTTAAGGCCTTTAAAGTATTTTTGGTTGGTCCCTTGATTTATTCCAAAGCTTTTGGTGGTGTTGGATGGGTTTCTAACACCTTAGAATTGGATTTATGCCAAGTTTTGGGGAGTTTACGGCCCAAGCACTATCCTTGGCCGTAAACTCATCTAAGTCCCCCAAAAATCATGTTTCAAGTGTCCAAATGCTAATACCAAGGTCCTATAATTCATATCTAAGCCATAGAGGTGATTTGGAAGGGTTTAAAGGCATGAATAACCCCATTAATATGAGTTTACGGCCCAAGCTTATGCCTTGGCCGTAAACTCCTTTAAAGTCCTCAAAATCAAAGTTTTAAGTGTTCTAAGTCCATATCTTGAAGTCCCTTAGCCATATCTAAAGTCCAATTGAGTCTAGGAAGGAGTTTAAGGGCTAAATACCCTTCAAAATGTTGTTTACGGCCTAGGCAGCCTCCTGGGCCGTAAACTCACATATATTGTCCAATTTCATGATTAAGTGTCTAATTTGGAAGCTAAACATGCTATAGATTAAGGCTAGGAAGGTTCCTTAAGGATTTGAGGCCTTAAAATTGAGTTTTGGACACTTAATCTTTGGATTTAGGAGAGAGGTTAGAGAGAGAGTAGAGAGAGAAGGAAAAAGCTTCAAATGAGTGCTTAAACATGTTTATATAGTTCCTAAAACTTGGACACGGAGGAATTCTACCCGATACCGGCCTTAAACGATGCTTTGGGTCGCACCCGATTGAGTTCCCGTCACCCGACGAGGATATTTCTAAAACTTATGAAATAAATGTTTTGGGCTAAATTCATGAGTTCCTAAATGACTTGGACCCTCATTGAATGAAAATAAATATAGTTAACTAAGCCCAAAAACAATAACGGGACATTTCGATTTCCGACGAGTTATTCGGGTAGAACGAGTTTTCGGCGATGAACAACTTCGGGTTGTTACATTATCCCCCCGTTAGAGGGAATTTCGTCCCGAAATTCAAAGAATAAGATATAGGTCATGGATTGGAATGAGATACGGATGGATTTGTTGTCTTGGATCTTCACTTCCTCAAGTGGAATCAGGTCTCTATTGGGCGTTCTAACGAATTCTCATTATCGGAACATGCCTTGGTTTCGCTTCTTGACTCTCTCTCAATCTACGATATCAATCTGCTTTCTTTTGGAAGTTCCAACCCTGAATGACTTCGGTTTCCTCAAAGGAATCACTAGGGTTTCGTTGGGCAGATGCTTCTAAGGATTCGAGATGTGATGGTCTAGATAGATATTACCAAGCTCTAAGGGCATCCGAAACCTGAAGGTTGCGGAATCGATCTCTTCGAAGATTTCGAAAGGTTTGAAGTGAGACTAAACTAGATGCTTGAAAGAAACTCCCGGGAATCCTTCGGAATAGACATTTAGAGGGAATAGTTGCTAACTTCCCGTTTCTCAATAATCACAGAAACGAGGGATGCGTGATAATTTACATTGGGAAAACTTTTGAGTTCTAAAGCATAGAATGATACGGAAGTTTGATGCCGAAGATCACGAGAACCGGGTCGAGAAAAAGATCTAACGAGCGGCCCTTTCGAAAGTAAAGATAACAACGCGAACGAAGACTCGGTCATTTCTGGTTAAACATGGCATCAAAGTATTTTCATGGAAAGTTTCCCCCTTTATAACTCGAATGGAATAGAATAGTCCTCCGAACCGAGGATTCAATCTATAGTTACGAAGTTAGTGTTCTCTATTTCACTAGTTAGTTATCTCGATGGTACACATGTCGATTACATGCAAAAGATTGAGTTTAGTAAACGTTCGAATAGATAGATAACAGATTTCCCCTTTGCACCCAAAATCGAAAAGAGTTGCAAGTATAAGAATTATCAAAGAGAGATATACCTGCGGCAGCAGAGGGATTTGTGGTTGTAGCTGTCTTGGGACAATTCCTTTTGAAGTGCCCAGCTTCACCACAATTGTAGCAGGGCGGACTGATTCCCACTCCGGATGATTGGTTCGTTGGCTTCGCTGGTTTCCTACAGGTTCGCGTGAGATGGCCCTTATTGCCACAGTTGTCGCAGATCCTTTCGCGACATGGACCAGGAATGTGGTGGTGGTAGTTGCATTTACCACACCAAGGAAGGGTACCAGTGTATCCACTGGCGGGAGTTTGGGTTGTGGAACCTACAGCTGAGACAGCAACAGGGGCAGTAGCAGCATGGACTGCTATCGTTTGCTGTTTCTTAGAAGACCCTTGCGTACTCTGGGCCTTCCGCTTGTTCCAGGATTTCTTTTTACTTCCGCCTCCACTAGTGACTGGCTCGGGGGTAGTAGCTTCTTCATCAGAGTTGTCTTCGTGATCTATCAGGATTTTCGCAAGGCACTTAGCACTGTCATATGTGTCTGGCTTCGCAGCCAAGACATTCCCCTTTGTTGGCTGGGTCAACCCCCAGATGAACCTCTCTATCTTTTTACTCTCCGGGGTAACCATTCCCGGACAAAGTAATGCCAGATCATCGAATCTTGAGGTATAAGCAGCTATGTCGGAACCCTTCATCTTAAGGTTCCAAAGTTCGTGTTCTAGCTTCTGGTGTTCGCCCCGAGGGCAATATTCTGCGAGAAGAAGCTCCTTCATAGCTTCCCAGCCCATAGCATTGGCTACATGTAAAGTTAAGGATTTGACTCGGCTATTCCACCAAGTCAAGGCTTTGTCTAGGAAAGTACAGGCAGCAAACTTGACTCTATCAGACTCCGAACAGCCACATATTTCAAAGATTGATTCGATTCTCTCGAACCATCGGGTTAAAGCAATGACACCCCCTGTGCCATCGAAGAATGTCGGTTTTGCGTTCATGAAGTCTTTATAAGAACCCCCCTTTTGGTGTCCTTGGCTCTCATCTGGGTTTTGGGATTGGGGACCACCTCCTGAATTACCAGAGTTCATTTGCGACATGGCTGCTACCATTGCAGCAGTTAGAACCGTCTGAAGTGAAGCAAGGTCAAGTTGAAAAGGAGGTGGTGGCGGAGGAGGATTGTTGTTGTTCCTTGAGCTGGGTCTCTTTCTTGGTGGCATCGTGATCTAACAAGATCAGGAAAGAGAGGATCATAAGTCCTCTGAATTGAATCAAGAGATATGGGACAGGAGATATCTCATCAAGGCAAATATAGTATCATACAAAGCGATAAAGTAGAAAGGAGTTATCAAGATAGAACATTTTATCGATAGAGGAATAATCAAGGAATAACGTGTTTACGAGGATTTTCTACAAAGGATCAGTTCGAGAAATACTCCCATAGTATTTCATGGTTCGCTGCAGCGTCGATTTGTTGTTTGGGATATTGGGTAAGTTTTAGGTATGCCGCATGCCACAATCACTCCCAAGCACATGTTGGCCGTGTCTCGAATGAATATAGTTGGCCAGACTATATTGACCCTAGACACGACTACATAACTGCCCAGGTTTAACCGCAGTGTACAACACCCATTTACTTATGTTTTGTTCTACTTATAGTTACGGATTTCGACGGCTCGGCATACTTAAATACTTTTTGAAAATACTTATATTTCATAGGATACTTTTAGTTCAGAGCACTTAGGCCCCTTTATGTTTATAGTCTTATACCATGTAAGGTTTGGTATACTCTGTTCACTATAAACAAGGGCTCTGATACCAATCTGTCACACCCCGAAAACCAAAGGCGGAAACGTTCCCGGGGTTGACTCCACGTTGAGTATCAAATCCAATGTACATAGTAATCACAGTAAACAACCATTTCATTACATATATATAAAAGTTTACATTTGGTTCAAAAGTAAATTGTACAAAAGTTATACATATATCATATGAACAAAACGAGATGAGTCTTCGGAGCACTCCATCTTCACCAAAAGATATTGCCGGGTACCTGTCTAACTTGGACCTGAGAATACAAGCAGTTTGAAAATTAGCATAAAGCTGGTGAGTTCATAAGCGGTTTTGTTTTGTGAAAATGTATCGGTTTCCTTTAGTTTTCTAAAAAGGTTTCATATCCAAGAAAATCCCATATTTTCTTATGAAAAGTAGTTAAGTTATCTTTCCTTACAGTTCTGTTACCAGTTATAAGTTAAACCCAGGAAAATCCCATATTTTCCTATATGCAAGATTTATTGAATAACACATAGTATAGTTTAATATACAAAACTATATTTTAGACGAACTGTAAATAGAAAGTATTTTCAAAGTCTTGGGACTAACATCCCGAACCAGTTAGTATTTGAAAACCTTGGGACTAACATCCCGAACCAATTATAAGATAATTCGATAAAAACCATGGGATCACTATCCCGAAAGTAGATATAAATAGTTTGATAAACCATGGGATCACTATCCCGAAACTAGATATAAGATAACTTGATAAAATCATGGGATTATCATCCCGTATAAGATTTAGTTTCAAAACCATGGGATTGCCATCCCGAACGAAATATAGACACAAGATCATGGGATTATCATCCCGAACGAAGTATAGACATAAAACGATGGGATTACCATCCCGAACGAGATGTAGATTACAAGGCCATGGGATTACCATCCCGAACAAGATATAGATTCTAAACAGATCCTAGCTGTGAATAAGTTTATATTAATACGTATTGTGAGTCGGGTAACCATACTGATATGACAACAAGACCTCCTTGACGTTAGTCAGACGTCGAATGATATACAGAATTTGTCACCCCAGGCGTGCCCGCCTAACTGTAGCTAGCAGTTAAGGTGTGGGATTGTCAGTCCCGAATAGATCTATTCACAAACTCTTCGCTCTCCCTCCAGGAGACTCTGGTTACACTTCCGGAGAGGATTTACTAGATCATCCATAAAGGGTAGTGACTATCTCACAAGCTAGTATTAAACTATTCACAGGATTCTCATACGATACCAAACATATAAAGATTTCAAGACATGATACAGTGAAAAATAGATATATACAACGAAACTATCTGTCAAAACATTCGAATGATATAGAGATAAACTGAATCAGACATAGTTTATCTAATAACTTAATATAGATATCAGTGCATGATAAAAAGAGAAACATAGAATCCCAAATTATTCCCATAATAATTTGATTAGTTAGGTTGTTTTCTTAACTAAAATCCATTTAGTTGAAATTGATAAATCATTCCTTATGCTCAACATAATACATAAGGAGTAACAGAGTTTATAAGATTGCCAGATATTATTTGAAACACATAAATGTTATGATTTGAAACAGTTTTGGTTTGATTGTATTCCCCCCCCCCCCCCCCCCCCCGAAAGCAGTTAAAAACAATGAAAAAGGCGTAGGGGTATGAACTCACCGGACGAGAAGTATGACGATTTGGATGCTAAGAGTTGATCCGGGGCTTGTAATTACACGAGGTTCCTAATTATAATGTAAAGATACACATTTGTATCTAATTAGGACTTAGTTTATTTATATGATAGGGACACTTGCTTCTAGTCGCGAAAACACTTCGATACGAGTGTTTGGAGGGACCCGGGTGGCGTTTAAGGACGTGAAATGACACTAGGGACTTGGGACTTGAGTTTACTCCCCATGAGTAAACTAATATAAGAGTTTTGGTCTAAAAACACCCATTCCCCATGAGTTTACGGCCGTAAACTCATGGTGGGTGTGGTTTATGGTGCTAAATGACTTCTAACACTTAGAGTATAATTTCTAGACTTGGTATAGGGACTTGGAATGGTTTTTAAAACATAAAATAGACCCTTTTATGGGAGTTTACGGCCTAGCATGGCTTCCTGGCTGTAAACTCCTATTTTCTCATGAAAATGGTGCAAATTTGGGTCATAAATGGATATGGACACTTGGAAATGCTTGAATTAATTTTTCTTAAAGCTTGGATTGGATTAAAAACATCATTTACACTTCATAAGGGAGTTTACGGCCTAGGCAAGGGGTCTTTGGCCGTAAACTCTCAATTCTCAAAGATTTAGTGTTTTTAGGGTGTTAAAATCAATCACATGTGATTCTAAAAATTCCCACAAGCCTAGAAATGAGTTTGTATGGAATATATGAGGGTTTTATGGAGTTTACGGCCTATGAGACCCCCCTCATGGCCGTAAACTCTATTATATGGTGCTACAAGATGTTTCAAGGTCTAAAACTTGCATAGAATGGCTTCTAAAATTCATCTAAGGGCCTTAGGGGTGTTTAGTTTGCATTGTAACACCAAAAATTTTGGAGTTTACGGCCCAAGAACAGGTCTTGGCCGTAAACTCTTAGAAACTCCACAAAAGATGTGTTTAAGGCCTTTAAAGTATTTTTGGTTGGTCCCTTGATTTATTCCAAAGCTTTTGGTGGTGTTGGATGGGTTTCTAACACCTTAGAATTGGATTTATGCCAAGTTTTGGGGAGTTTACGGCCCAAGCACTATCCTTGGCCGTAAACTCATCTAAGTCCCCCAAAAATCATGTTTCAAGTGTCCAAATGCTAATACCAAGGTCCTATAATTCATATCTAAGCCATAGAGGTGATTTGGAAGGGTTTAAAGGCATGAAAAACCCCATTAATATGAGTTTACGGCCCAAGCTTATACCTTGGCCGTAAACTCCTTCAAAGTCCTCAAAATCAAAGTTTTAAGTGTTCTATGTCCATATCTTGAAGTCCCTTAGCCATATCTAAAGTCTAATTGAGTCTAGGAAGGAGTTTAAGGGCTAAAAACCCTTCAAAATGCTGTTTACGGCCTAGGCAGCCTCCTGGGCCGTAAACTCACATATATTGTCCAATTTCATGATTAAGTGTCTAATTTGGAAGCTAAACATGCTATAGATTAAGGCTAGGAAGGTTCCTTAAGGATTTGAGGCCTTAAAATTGAGTTTTGGACACTTAATCTTTGGATTTAGGAGAGAGGTTAGAGAGAGAGAGTAGAGAGAGAAGGAAAAAGCTTCAAATGAGTGCTTAAACATGTTTATATAGTTCCTAAAACTTGGACACGGAGGAATTCTACCCGATACCGGCCTTAGACGATGCTTTGGGTCGCACCCGATTGAGTTCCCGTCACTCGACGAGGATATTTCTGAAACTTATGAAATAAATGTTTTGGGCTAAATTCATGTTCCTAAATGATTTGGACCCTCATTGAATGAAAATAAATATATAATTCTAGTTAACTAAGCCCAAAAACAATAACGGGACATTTCGATTTCCGACGAGTTATTCGGGTAGAACGAGTTTTCGGCGATGAACAACTTCGGGTTGTTACATTTTACCCAACATATTAGTAGATAAGAATATATATTTTCATACGTAGTTTAAAAACTGTATATCATTTTCATTCAATATATATTCCACATAACAGATGAGGCATACCACATAACACGTATTCCATAGAAAACAATTCAGATCTATGAGATAGAATAAAGTGAATATCCATTCACACGTACAATCACAAAATATACACATAACAAGTATATCATATAAAATACTTCATAGTTACTCGTAAGAAGAAAGTAACTATACCCTCACACATATAAACCACAATTTACTTAATACACTCAAACCGCACTTGTATTATTATCGTGTTTATGAAAGGTAGTATACACTCACATGATCAGAAGACGATCGGACAGCACTACGACTTGCAGAAGTAGTAATCCACAGCAGATCTGGAAGATCTCCTCAAAAATCGAACTTCTCGCGGGCAGAGCTTCGGCTCAGGAACCGCACTTCTCGGGATCTTCGGGATCTCGGGACTTGCCTCGGGACTAGAGTATGATACCGGGGCTTCGGGGTATAAAAATGTAGAGCTTCGGCATAAAGATGAGAAGAAATGAGCAAATAAACCCTGAACCCTCGCATCCTATTTATAGTGAAAATATCTGATGTACTCGCCGAGTAGGGGACACCTACTCGCCGAGTTGGTCCATACTCACCGAGTAGGGGACACCTACTCGCCGAGTTGGTCCATGTGGCGGCTTTCTGGTGGTGCCACGTGTCAAATTCTGGGTGGTGCCACGTCACCCCTATTGCGTGTTAGCCTTCGAACTTAGAAAAATCATAACTCTCGCATACGAGCTCCGTTTTTGACGTTCTTTATATCCACGCGTAGGTAAAATCAAGATCTACAACTTTCGTTTAGACTCTGTCGGCTAAATCTTGACCGATCTCAAATTTAATAGTAGGAGGCGTTTAGACTGTTAAATGACCGCGAAGAATTCGTAACTCCTTCATACGAACTCCGTTTTCGTCCATATTTTTACCGTTGAGTTCCTATTAATGAGACCTTCAACTCTCATTTAGGTCGCGTAAGCCAAAAATCGCTCGAACTAAAATTCGAGTTTCGGTCGTGCACTGCTAAGCCGAATCTTAGAAAAATCATAACTTCCTCATACGAAGTCAGATTTGGGCGTTCTTTTTATTGACGCTCTTATCTTAACATATTCTACAACTTTTGTTTAGATTGATTAGGCTAAATCTCACTCTATCGTAAATTCACTATTTACGCTTCCCGGTGCCGTGCCGGTTTTGCCGTAAAACTTCGACAGGTCATAACTTCTTCGTTATGACTCGGATTTCTGCATTCTTTATATCTTCGGAATCCTTGTTTCGACCACTACAAATTTATCCAATGATATCAAGTTTATTTTAAACTTAAATTTCGACGCTTATTTTTATTCTTAATTAATCAAACCACATAATTAAGCAATTAAGCACAAAACACATAATACTCAAATAATACATTATTATTATTTCAAAACGGGTTACAAAGGTTAACCTAGACTATTACATTGCTAAAAATGGCAAGCCCAGAAACACAGGCGTTACAATTCTCTCCATCTTAGAATGATTCCGTCCCCGGAATCACACATCAACAAACAAATGCGGATAGCGACCCATCATGTCACTCTCCGTCTCCCAGGTGAGATTCGGCCCATTCGTGTGTTTCCATCGGACAAGCACTAACCCAACCATCTTGCGTCGCAATTTCTTAGTCTTTCGGTCAACAATTGCCTCTGGTTCTTCAATCAACCTTTTGTTCTCATCAATCCTCAATTCAGAAATTGGAATTATATCGGGAACTTCTCCCGTGTACTTCCTCAAATAACACACATGAAAAGTGTTGTGAATTCCATTCAGTTCTTCCGGTAATTCGAGCTTGTAAGCTTGATTCCCAATCCTCTGAAGGACTTTAAACGGTCCAATAAACCTTGGACTCAACTTTCCCCTTTTACCAAATCTTATAAGTCCCTTCCACGGCGAGACTTTAAGCAAAACCGAATCCCCAACCTCAAAAGTTATCGGTCTTCGCTTCTTGTTAGCATAGCTCTTTTGACGATCCTGAGCCGCTAACATTCTTTCCCTAATTATTTTCAACTTTTCAGCAGTTTGATGAACCAACTCCGGTCCCATAAACTGCTTTTCCCCAGCCTCAAGCCAACAAGACGGCATACGACACTTCTGTCCATACAAAGCTTGGTAAGGTGCCATCTTAATGCTCGAGTGAAAACTATTATTATAGGAAAATTCTACCAAAGGTAAATGTTCATCCCAATTACCTAGGAATTCCAAGGTACATGCTCTCAGCATATCTTCAAGCGTTTGTATCGTTCGTTCGCTCTGACCATCAGTTTGCAGATGGTAAGCTGTACTTAAACACAACTTGGTACCCAATTCCTCTTGTAGACTTTTCCAAATCTCGATGTGAAACGGCTATCACGATCTGACACAATCGTTAACGGAACACCGTGAAGCCTCACAATTTCCTTCACGTAAGAATTCGCAAGCTTCTCCATAGACCATTTCTCCTTGGCCGCTATGAAATGCGCACTCTTAGTGAATCGATCAATGACCACCCAAATCATGTCGTGACCATTGTTTGTTCTGGGCAGTTTAGTGACAAAATCCATAGCAATGTCTTCCCACTTACCCATAGGCACAGGCAAAGGTTCTAAACTCCTGTACGGTTTCTGATGCTGTGTCTTGACTCTCGCGCAAGTCACACACTCAGCCACATACTTTGCAACATCAAGCTTCATCGTCGGCCACCAGTAGTAGGGTTTCAGGTCCCTATACATTTTAGTGGTACCGGGATGAATCGAGTACATGGTTTTGTGAGCTTCTTCCATCAGAAGATCTCTGACTCCTCCTGTCTTAGGTATCCAAATCCGATCTTGGAACACCTTCAGTGCTTGACTGTTTACACCCAACACCAACGTTTTGCCCAAACGTTCCTCCTTTCTGTCATTCTTCTCAGAAGCTTCGCTCTGAGCTTTCTTTATACTTTCCAAAATAGTCGAGACAACTTCAATTCTCAACGCTCTTGGCCATTTCCTTTCAAGATTGACTTTCCGACTGAGAGCATCAGCAACAACATTAGCTTTACTGGGGTGGTAAAGTATCTCACAGTCATAGTCTTTAAGTAATTCTAGCCAGCGTCGTTGCCTCATATTCAATTCCTTCTGATTAAAGAGATATTGGAGACTCTTATGATCAGTGAAAAGTTTGCACTTCGTGCCATACATGTAATGCCTCCATATTTTCAGAGCGAAAACTACCGCTGCCAACTCCAAATCATGAGTCGGGTAGTTCTTTTCATGCTCTTTCAGCTGTCGAGACGTATATGCTATCACCTTTTCTCTTTGGGTCAAAACACAACCCAATCCAACACCAGACGCATCGCTATAGACAGCGAAGTCTTCAACTCCATCGGGTAGAGAAAGTATCGGCGCCTCGCATAACTTCTTCTTTAGCTTCTCGAATGCTTCTTTATGCTTCTCATCCCAAGCATAAGTAGCTCCTTTGTGGGTCAAAGCTGTCAACGGAGTAGCAATCGAAGAAAAGCCTTGGATAAACCTTCGGTAATATCCGACTAATCCTAAAAAGCTTCGGATCTCCGTGGGACTTTTCGGTTGTTCCCACTTTGTTACAGCTTCGATCTTCGCTGGATCAACCATTATCCCTTCTTGGTTGACCACGTGACCCAAGAATTGGACTTCACGAATCCAAAAATCACATTTGGAGAACTTTGCATACAACTTCTCCTTCTTCAAGACTTCTAACACTTCCCGCAAGTGTCTGCCATGCTCCTCCTGGCTTTTCGAGTAAATCAGAATGTCGTCTATGAACACTATCACGGATTTATCAAGGAACGGGTTACAAACCCTATTCATCAAATCCATGAACGCTGCTGGAGCATTGGTTAGTCCAAACGACATAACCAAGAACTCGTAGTGTCCATATCTAGTTTTGAATGCAGTCTTCTCGATATCTTGCTCCTTTACTTTTAGCTGATGATATCCTGACCTTAGATCGATCTTCGAGAAATAGCTCGAACCTTGCAATTGATCAAACAGGTCATCAATCCTTGGCAACGGATATCTATTCTTTATTGTTGCCTTGTTCAGCTCTCTGTAATCAAGGCACATTCTCATGCTTCCATCTTTCTTCTTCACGAATAACACCGGAGCTCCCCAGGGTGATGAACTAGGTCTAATGAAACCTTTGTCCAATAACTCCTGAAGTTGCATCATTAGCTCCTTCATCTCCGTCGGTGCTAATCGATAAGGTGCTTTTGCAATTGGCGCCGTTCCTGGCAACAAGTCAATACGGAATTCCACATGTCGATCAGGTGGTAATCCAGGAAGATCTTCGGGAAATACTTCCGAATAATCACACACCACTGGAATATTCTGCCTCACCTTCTTTTCCTTCTTAGCATCAATCACGAATGCTAAATATGATGTACACCCCTTGGTCAAACATTTTCTGGCTTTCATCAATGAAATGATTCCAGAATTCACTCTGCGTTTGTCCCCATACACCATAAACGAATCTTTCCCAGGCGGGTTTACTTTGACTATTTTCTTCTTCCATAAAATTTCGGCGTCGTTGGTGCTAAGCCAATCCATTCCCAATACGATGTCGAAACCATTAAGTTCGATAGGCAATAATTCCTCGTGGAACTTATTCCCATTCAGATCAATTAAGATGTTTTTCATGCGATAGCTAATAGGTACAAACTTGCCACTAGCAACTTCGACTAATAAGGCATTATCTAGTCTAACAACATGCAAAGCTAGCTTTCTACCAAATTCATGCGATATAAAGGAGTAGTTGGCTCCAGAATCAAATAAAATTTGGGCAGGCAATTCGTTAACGAGAAAGGTACCTGAAGCGACATCAGCTTCATCTTTAGCAGCTTCCAGTGTCATCTGGAATGCTTTCGCCTTTGGCTTTGGCGGAATGTTGGGTCTAGCTGCCTCCTTCTTCTTCGGGCAGTCTCTCGACATATGACCCTCCTCACCACAACCATAGCAAACTTTCTTTATGAGGTTACACTCATTGGCATAGTGCCCTGGCTTTCCACACTTGTAGCATGTGTTCGCCACCTAACATCTTCCATGATGCTTCTTCTTACATTTGTCGCACCATTTCGCTTCACCTCCACCTCCCCTCGAACCAGACTTCGAGAACTTGTTTTTCTTGTTGGACCCTGAAGTTCCATCGAACTTCCTCTTTTCACCAACATCTATTCTTTCCAAATCCTTTTCCTTCTGCTGGGCCTCCACATTCTTAGCTGCATGAACAGCCATTTTCAGAGTGGTTGCCATTTTGACTGTCGGACCAAAGTCAGCAGGCAGTCCGTTAGCAAACCTCTCAATCTTGGAGAGTTCCGTTGGCACTAGGTACGGAAACAACTTCATCTTCTCAGTAAATGCAGTAGCATAGTCATCTATGCTCATCTTCCCCTTCTTTAAGTTTTGAAACTCATTGTTCAGATCAATCAGATCTATCTCCGAACAATACTGCACCCTTAACTGTTCCAAGAACTCCTCCCATGACATTTTCAGGGCTTCTCCTCGTGGCATAGTATCTGCCAACAACTTCCACCAACTCAAGACTCCACTCTTCAGTTGTCTAACCGCAAAGACGGTCTTCTGTTTGTTGCTACAGTCGCAACTTTCAAATACCATCTCCATTTCGGAGATCCAATCCATTATCTCAACAGGCTTTGGGCTCCCAGAAAGACTGTAACAGCCCGGAATCTCAGGTATTATTAAAATTATGTTTTTGGGGTGATTTAAGAGGGGACTCGGCGAGTTGGAGCCTAGACTCGCCGAGTAGGATCGCGGACTTGGTCGCAGGTCCACGACTGGACTCGACGAGTCCAGTTATGGACTCGGCGAGTCGACGCTGTTCAGCAGAAACCCTAACCGTTCAGTTTGGATCGTATTTAACGCCTCTTAGGCCGTCATTTTCAGTCTTTTGGTCAATTGAGAGAAACCCTAATCGCTGTGGACGCCTAGAGCAAGGGAGAAAGCTTTGGAACTTGGAAGAATTGGTTAAGCAAGAAGACGGGGGATTCGGCTAAAGGAATATCAAGGAGGATTGAGTTCTGAGATTTGGGGGGACACAGAGAGTGCGTTTCCAGGTAATAACTCGGACCAAATCTGTTACTTTGATGTATTTATGAAATTAGGGTTTATAGAACCCATTTAGTGATTTGATGAAGAAATGCCTTGTTACCCCACGATTATAGTCTTGTATTAGGACCTTTAGAGGTCCAGAAGGTCCCATGCATTTGTACTTCGGGACGAGACCCATCCCAGGAAGCAGTTACTCGTCTGCATGGCATGGACTCGCCGAGTTGTTCTTCAGACTCGGCGAGTAGCTTGAAGATGTGCTGGGACTCGCCGAGTTGTTCATCAGACTCGGCGAGTGGAGTCGGGGTGGCCCCGCGATTCTTCCACGAGGACCTCGTCGAGTCGAGAGGTATACTCGACGAGTAGAAAGGGAATATTCAGGAATCTGTGAGGACGACTAGACTCGCCGAGTCGCCATGGTACTCGCCGAGTCCAGTCGAGTTGACCGTTGACCGTTGACCAGAGTTGACCTAAGTCTGACTTCTTAGGGATAGTCACACTTAGATGATATGAGTGTTAATGAGTTATGTAATGTTATAGGAGGATTGTAGCTCGTTGGTTGGTGCGCGAGTGATTTCAGGAGTTGCTAGCTTTCAGCACTTACGAGGTGAGTCTTCTCACTATACTGTACCCGGAAGGGTTTGACTGTGTGACCGGAAGGTCGAATATGTTATGTGATATGTATGCTATAAGTAGTAAGTTAAGTGTTATATGGATATGTATGCTATAAGTGGTAAGTTAAGTGTTATATGGATATGTATGCTATATGTGGTAAGTTAAGTGTTATATGTGCTATGTATGATATGTGGGCCGGAAGGCAATATGTTATGGGCCGGAAGGCGATTATGTTATGGGCCGGAAGGCGTTGTAATGAGGACCAGAAGGTCAGGGCCTGGAAAGGCGTATGTGTGTAAGTGTATATTGGGGAACTCACTAAGCATTTATGCTTACAGTTGTTGTGTATGTATGTATTTCAGGTACTAGCGAGGACCGTGGGAAGGCGCCGGCATGATTGATACACACTGAAGATTGTTTTAGGATCTTGGGAGTGTGAATAATTGTATTGACCGAATAATTAAATTATTTATGCCTTGTTTTTAATGGAAAATATCATGTTTTAAAAATGAAAAATTTGTTTGAAAAATTTGAGATGTTACAATTGGTATCAGAGCCTTGGTTTGAGGGATTCGGGTGCACCTTCGGGGGTAACTGAACTCAAACCGAGGATTTGAGGAAACTTTTCAAATAAAGGCATAAACTTTTGTAAATGGTTTTGTGGTAAGCAAGAAAGAAGCAGTGTGTACGATCAGTCAGCGCCCGAACGGTAAAAGATCCCCAAAATACCTTACAATATTATATGATATGAATTGTTATGCATGCTAGAAGACTAGGTATTCATGATAGGACTAGAGTGGCCTGATTTGTGATGCCTTAGTCTAGGGAAGTTGCCTATAGGTGATGCTTTGCTGGTATGCTGGTAGATAGAGCGTATCAGAAGTAGAGTACTCACTATCTGGAGTTCGGGGAGGAGGACTTGGGATGAACATTGATGCGGTGTGGTCGGTAGTATTGGGCCCGTACTACCGAGGTCACCGGGTCAGTGGGAGGCCCAAGTAAGAATCCCTGGATATCTGGGACTGAGTAGGGTTGCGTGTCGAGTACGATTATACTCGGTAGAATCTCTGATAGTTTTATGTTGTATTTCAGAGATATCATGGTTAGACCGCGGCACGGGGCGAGTGCGAGCAGTGTGAGTGACGAGGCTATTCGTCAGATGATTCAGGAGGAGGTGGCGGCGGCGATCCGGG
Source organism: Lactuca sativa (assembly GCF_002870075.4). Lineage (NCBI taxonomy): Eukaryota > Viridiplantae > Streptophyta > Magnoliopsida > Asterales > Asteraceae > Lactuca > Lactuca sativa. Next base: position 301,092,367 of record NC_056626.2, read on the forward strand.
CTGAGATCCCGGAGATGTTTGGGTCTATCAAGACCACCCTTATGGAGACGTTCGACGAGCGGTACGCCGCATTGACTGAGGCTGCAACCGCTGCAGCTACCGCAGCTGTGGCCGCTGCTAGGCCACAGGGGGGTGATTCATTGCTGTTCCGAGAGTTCAGCAACACGAAGCCACCAGAGTTCGATGGGACACAGGATCCGATTGCTGCGATGAGGTGGATCGCAGATATAGAGGGGTGCTTCTACACTTGTTCATGCCCGGAGCACCTGAGAGTACGGTTCGCTTTGAACCAGCTCCGTCTGGGAGCCAAGGACTGGTGGAAGTTTGTGACGGCGAACTTCACTTTAGCAGAGACTGCGGCAGTGACATGGGAGGGGTTCACTACCATGTTCAGGGATGAGTATGTTCCCCCGGTGGAGCGGGAACGATTGGTTCAGGAGTTCTTAGCCCTCAAGCAGGGTACTGATTCGGTGGCGGCGATCACGCGGAAGTTCCACGAGAGGGCGATGTTTTGCCCTGAGCTAGTGGCCACAGAGCAGGCTCGGATGAGCCGGTACTTGGGTGTTTTGAGGAGGGAGATCCGGGAGTTTGTGTCAAACTCCACTTACCATACTTTTACTGAGCTTCAGGCGAATGCCAGGAAGCGCGAGATCGAGTTAGAGACTCAGGCCAGGGAGGAGGCCGAGTCTCAGCAGGCAGACCGGCGACCGGCTCAGTCTCAGCCGGCAGCCAAGCGGATCAAGTCCGCCAATTCGAGGACGGGAGGTTCGAAGAACCGCACTTGCGTAAAGTGCGGTAAGGGTCATGATGGGGCGTGTCGAGCTGGTGCTTGCTACAAGTGTGGCAAGGAGGGACACATTGCTAGGGAGTGTCCCAAGGGATTTATGGTTTGCTTTCATTGCAACCAGACCGGCCATCGGAAGGCCGAGTGCCCTCAGCTTCGTCAGGGATCTGCACCTGTTGCCAGGACTACTGAGACTCGACCGGTGAAGGTCGAGGCCCCGAGGGCTCGTGGGAGAGCCTTTCAGCTGACTGCGGAGGAGGTCCGCGCTGCGCCCGATGTTGTGGCAGGTATGTTGTAATTCATGTATTTATTTAATGTCGATATGTTATTCTTATATTATTATGCGCGTAGGTACTTTCCTTGTGAACTCTGTGCCTGCCTTAGTGTTATTTGACTCGGGTGCGAGTAGGTCCTTCGTGTCCTTGGCCTTTAGTCAGCATATCGGCGTTAGTCGTGAGTCGTTGAGTCGACCTTTGAAAGTTTCTATAGCTGACGAGAAGGTGATTCGTGCTACGGAGGTTCTTCGGGGATGTGTGCTAGAGATTTTCGGGATTGGATTTCCAATTGATCTGATTCCTATCGCGATGGGGGATGTCTGTGTCATCGTGGGCATGGACTGGCTGAGCCGGTTCGGCGCTGTCATTGACTGTGAGCGTCAGTTGGTGACTATACGAGACCCTAGAGGGGGAGCTCTTTCGGTGTACGGCGAGGGTACCCGTTCGGGATCAGCTTTTTGTTCGGCCGCTAGGGCGAGGCAGTGTCTACGGCAGGGCTGTAAAGGTTTTGTGGCGTATGTGATGGATACGCGGAAGGTTTCCGAGAGACCGAAGTCAGTTGAGGAAGTTCCGGTGGTGCGCGAATTTTCAGATGTCTTTCCCGAGGAATTGCCGGGAGTACCGCCGGTGAGGCAAGTAGAGTTTAGTATTGATCTGGTGCCGGGGGCAGCGCCTATTGCTAAAGTGCCCTATCGTCTTGCACCTCCAGAGATGCGAGAGCTGTCTTCGCAACTCCAGGAGTTGCTGGGAAAGGGATTCATTCGGCCGAGCAGCTCGCCATGGGGAGCACCTATTTTGTTCGTCAAGAAGAAGGATGGTTCACACCGGATGTGCATTGATTACCGGCAGTTGAACAAGCTAACGGTCAAGAACCGTTACCCGTTGCCGAGGATCGATGATTTATTCGATCAGTTGCAGGGAGCATCTTGGTTTTCCAAGATCGATCTGAGGTCGGGTTACCATCAGGTGAGAGTAAGGGATGAGGATGTTCAGAAGACAGCGTTTAGGACGCGATATGGGCATTATGAGTTTGTGGTGATGCCTTTTGGACTCACCAATGCCCCGGCTGTGTTCATGGATCTCATGAACAGGGTATGCAGACCGATGTTGGATCGGTCAGTGATCGTATTTATCGACGACATTCTGGTGTACTCGAGATCGAGAGAGCAGCATGAGGAACATTTGAGGGAGGTCCTTGAGGTATTGAGGTCGGAGAAACTTTATGCAAAGTTCTCCAAATGTGAATTCTGGTTGAGGGAGGTCCAGTTTCTAGGACATGTGGTTAATCAGAAAGGGATATTGGTCGACCCGGCCAAGGTTGAGGCGGTGATGAGTTGGGAGGTGCCGAAGTCACCCTCTGAAATCAGAAGCTTCCTTGGGTTGGCAGGGTATTATCGGAGATTTATCAAGGATTTCTCCAAGATCGCAGTGCCACTCACCAGATTGACCCGGAAGGGTGTTACGTTCTCATGGGGGCCCGAGCAGCAGACCTCCTTTGAGACACTTCGCCAGAGATTGTGCGAAGCCCCGGTATTAACTCTCCTAGAAGGGATGGAAGATTTCGTGGTATATTGCGACGCATCGATTGCGGGATTGGGTGCAGTATTGATGCAGAGGGGTCATGTGATAGCTTATGCATCGAGGCAGCTGAAGCCTCATGAGGCGAGATATCCCACGCATGACTTAGAACTGGGGGCAGTAGTGTTCGCTCTCAAGATTTGGCGCCACTACTTGTATGGGGTTCGATGTACAATATACACGGACCATAAGAGTTTGAAGTATTTGATGGACCAACCCAACCTAAATATGCGTCAGAGGAGGTGGTTGGATGTGGTCAAGGATTATGATTGTGAGATCCTGTACCACCCAGGCAAGGCTAATGTGGTAGCCGATGCATTGAGCCGCAGGGCGGAGAGCACTCCATTGCGAGATGTGTGCTTGAGACTGACCGTGATGACTCCTGTATTGGACGATATTCGTAGGGCACAGGCTGAGGCTGTGCGACCAGAAATGCAGAAGAAGGAGCGGGTTGTGGGGTTAGTCTCAGAGTTTGTCAAGGATGGTCGAGGCCTTATGACGTTTCGGGGTCGGATTTGGGTGCCGTTCGTGGGCGGTACGCGTGTTACGTTGATGGAAGAAGCTCATAAATCGAAATTCTCGATCCATCCCGGTGCTACAAAGATGTATCTGGATCTAAGGAAGGAATATTGGTGGCCCTGTATGAAGAGGGACGTGGCATGGTTCGTTGAGAGGTGCTTGACCTGCCGTAGGGTTAAGGCTGAGCATCAGAGACCGCATGGCAAGTTACAGCCATTGGAGATCCCCGAGTGGAAGTGGGAACAGATTACTATGGATTTTATCACCAAATTGCCGAGGACTGCTAGGGGAGTTGACGCAATTTGGGTGATCGTGGATAGGTTGACAAAGAGTGCACACTTCCTTGCCATCAGTGAGAGTTCTTCGGCGGAGAAATTGGCGGAGATATACGTTAGAGAGGTGGTGTCTCGGCACGGGGTGCCGATCTCGATTGTGTCAGACCGTGATGTGCGCTTTACTTCCCGATTCTGGAAGAAATTCCATGAGGAGCTAGGTACTAAATTGCATTTTAGTACCGCATACCATCCCCAGACAGACGGTCAGAGCGAACGGACAATTCAGACGCTGGAAGACATGCTCCGAGCTTGTGTGTTAGACTTCGGGGGTAGTTGGGATGCGTACTTACCATTGGCAGAGTTCTCCTACAACAACAGCCATCATTCGAGCATTGGTATGCCACCTTTCGAGCTGTTGTATGGTAGGAGGTGTCGGACCCCCATTTGCTGGGGAGAGGTGGGACAGAGAGTGATGGGCAGTACGGAGATCATACTCCAGACGACAGAGCAGATTCAACAAGTGAGACAAAGATTATTGACTGCCCAGAGCCGACAGAAGAGTTATGCAGACAGACGCCGATCCGAGCTTGAATTTCAAGTCGGCGACTACGTTCTCCTGAAGGTCTCTCCTTGGAAAGGAGTGATTCGATTCAGGAAGAGGGGCAAATTGGGGCCCCGGTATATTGGGCCATTTCGTGTGGTTGCAAGGGTAGGCCGGGTAGCCTATCGATTGGAGTTGCCAGCGGAGTTGGGTCAGATCCATGACACTTTTCATGTGTCGCAGTTGAGGAAGTGCATAGCCGATGAGTCGGCAGTGGTTCCATTGGAGGATATTCAGGTGGATGCGAGCCTGAATTACGCGGAGAGACCAGTGGCTATCAGGGATCGGAAGATCAAGGCTCTGAGGAATAAGGAAGTACCTCTGGTGTTGGTTCAATGGCAACACCGTAAGGGATCAGAAATGACTTGGGAACCGGAGCGTGAAATGCGGGAGCAGCATCCAGAACTATTTGCAGAATGAGACTTCGAGGGCGAAGTCTAATCCAAGTGGGGGAGAATTGTAACAGTCCGGAATCTCAGGTATTATTAAAATTATGTTTTTGGGGTGATTTAAGAGGGGACTCGGCGAGTTGGAGCCTAGACTCGCCGAGTAGGATCGCGGACTTGGTCGCGGGTCCGCGACTGGACTCGACGAGTCCAGTTATGGACTCGGCGAGTCGACGCTGTTCAGCAGAAACCCTAACCGTTCAGTTTGGATCGTATTTAACGCCTCTTAGGCCGTCATTTTCAGTCTTTTGGTCAATTGAGAGAAACCCTAATCGCTGTGGACGCCTAGAGCAAGGGAGAAAGCTTTGGAACTTGGAAGAATTGGTTAAGCAAGAAGACGGGGGATTCGGCTAAAGGAATATCAAGGAGGATTGAGTTCTGAGATTTGGGGGGACACAGAGAGTGCGTTTCCAGGTAATAACTCGGACCAAATCTGTTACTTTGATGTATTTATGAAATTAGGGTTTATAGAACCCATTTAGTGATTTGATGAAGAAATGCCTTGTTACCCCACGATTATAGTCTTGTATTAGGACCTTTAGAGGTCCAGAAGGTCCCATGCATTTGTACTTCGGGACGAGACCCATCCCAGGAAGCAGTTACTCGTCTGCATGGCATGGACTCGCCGAGTTGTTCTTCAGACTCGGCGAGTAGCTTGAAGATGTGCTGGGACTCGCCGAGTTGTTCATCAGACTCGGCGAGTGGAGTCGGGGTGGCCCCGCGATTCTTCCACGAGGACCTCGTCGAGTCGAGAGGTATACTCGACGAGTAGAAAGGGAATATTCAGGAATCTGTGAGGACGACTAGACTCGCCGAGTCGCCATGGTACTCGCCGAGTCCAGTCGAGTTGACCGTTGACCGTTGACCAGAGTTGACCTAAGTCTGACTTCTTAGGGATAGTCACACTTAGATGATATGAGTGTTAATGAGTTATGTAATGTTATAGGAGGATTGTAGCTCGTTGGTTGGTGCGCGAGTGATTTCAGGAGTTGCTAGCTTTCAGCACTTACGAGGTGAGTCTTCTCACTATACTGTACCCGGAAGGGTTTGACTGTGTGACCGGAAGGTCGAATATGTTATGTGATATGTATGCTATAAGTAGTAAGTTAAGTGTTATATGGATATGTATGCTATAAGTGGTAAGTTAAGTGTTATATGGATATGTATGCTATATGTGGTAAGTTAAGTGTTATATGTGCTATGTATGATATGTGGGCCGGAAGGCAATATGTTATGGGCCGGAAGGCGATTATGTTATGGGCCGGAAGGCGTTGTAATGAGGACCAGAAGGTCAGGGCCTGGAAAGGCGTATGTGTGTAAGTGTATATTGGGGAACTCACTAAGCATTTATGCTTACAGTTGTTGTGTATGTATGTATTTCAGGTACTAGCGAGGACCGTGGGAAGGCGCCGGCATGATTGATACACACTGAAGATTGTTTTAGGATCTTGGGAGTGTGAATAATTGTATTGACCGAATAATTAAATTATTTATGCCTTGTTTTTAATGGAAAATATCATGTTTTAAAAATGAAAAATTTGTTTGAAAAATTTGAGATGTTACAAAGACTTGGCGGTTTGGCGCCCAAGAAGTTCTTGTACATACGCCCATCCTTGTTGTTTCTCCTTTCTGGATCGTTCCTTCGTTCCTCTTGAGTCCCAACTTGACTCATCATGCGACTATTGTTCCCTTCCTCCGATTGCTCAGGAATCAATTCAGGTTCCTCAATAGGTATGACAGATTCATCCCTATTATTATGCAACATTTGTCACATCTCCTCCCTTTGTTCGGCTAGCGTAGCCCGAATCATGGCTTGTACCGCAGCCATTGTTATTGGTTCTGGTGCTGCTGCTGCAACAGGTATCTGCTCAATCACGGGCGGTTGATTCCTGTTTTCATCCTCGTTTCCAACGCCACTCCTTGTTCTCACCATTTTTGATCTACACACCGAGTAAGGCGAAATTAGATCCTTATTCACGATAGATATTCAAATCATCCTTATTACTCCAAAATGTTTACATGCTAGTTCTAATATCGTATACATACGCTTAGAATCCTACACACATAAGGTTTCCAGATCCGGTCGGCAACAGACCGTAGATCCGAACAATTAATATCATATATGACAACATATAACATTTAGCACATAAAGCATTTTAGGCAACTTTCCTAAAATAAACTAGTGCTCGTGTCTAAAATCCAACAGACACACATCTCATCATTCCATTTAGCATTCTAAGTTTAAGTCTAGAAATCCTACAAATTCCTAGTTCGCTTAAACTAATGCTCTGATACCAACTGTGACATCCCCAAAATCTCGACCAGAAAAGTCCGATTTTCATTTATGCTTTTAAATAATTTCAGAGTAAATCCTTTTGATTTGAAAGAGTTGCGGAATTTGTTCCCAAAACAAAACATGATAAAATAATATTTATCAAAGCATTTCATCAAGAGATGCATTTCATTATATAATCAAAACTCGGGATGTCATGTTCCGATACAGACCATAAAGCATAAACGATAAACATTACAAGTCATTCAACAAATATATACATATACAGACTTGTAAACAAAACAACAAGATGATCCATCCATCTTACGCCCTTGTGCCACTTCCTGTAATACAAATAAAACTGAGTGGGTCAGGCTTGGGAGCCTGGTGAGCATATAGGGTTTTCAACCCACAATAAATAAATTATATTTAATTTCACCAACCAATCACTATCCCGAATACCCATTCCCGTTATCCTCACTTTACGTCCCTAAAACAACATCTATCTCAAGGGACCTAATCTAGGATTTTCATCGGGACGGACATCACTGCGAAGGGGTTTCCTCAACAATAGATATCCTAAAGGCAACCATGAGGGGGATAGAGTACACCGGTGAACACATCGTTCACAACACCTACAGGTTATGAACCTGCTAGCGTTCCACTAGACTGTCTAGAAAGAGTCCGTGGTCGTTATCCATACTCCGCTGAATAACTAGATCAACAACAACAACAACATCGAGGCCTCTCATCTGTTTATTACACACCAACTATCTACCCATGTTCTACCCAACATATTAGTAGATAAGAATATATATTTTCATACGTAGTTTAAAACCTGTATATCATTTTCATTCAATATATATTCCACATAACAGATGAGGCATACCACATAACACGTATTCCATAGAAAACAATTCAGATCTATGAGATAGAATAAAGTGAATATCCATTCACGCGTACAATCACAAAATATACACATAACAAGTATATCATATAAAATACTTCATAGTTACTCGTTAGAAGAAAGTAACTATACCCTCACACATATAAACCACAATTTACTTAATACACTCAAACCGCACTTGTATTATTATCGTGTTTATGAAAGTTAGTACACACTCACATGATCAGAAGCCGATCGGACAGCACTACGACTTGAAGAAGTAGTAATCCATAGCAGATCTGGAAGATCTCCTCAAAAATCGAACTTCTCGCGGGCAAAGCTTCGGCTCAGGAACCGCACTTCTCGGGATCTTCGGGATCTCGGGACTTGCCTCGGGACTAGGGTATGATACCGGGGCTTCGGGGTATAAAAATGCAGAGCTTCGGCACAAAGATGAGAAGAAATGAGCAAATAATCCCTGAACCCTCGCATCCTATTTATAGTGAAAATATCTGATGTACTCGCCGAGTAGGGGACACCTACTCGCCGAGTTGGTCCATACTCGCCGAGTAGGGGACACCTACTCGCCGAGTTGGTCCATGTGGCGGCTTTCTGGTGGTGCCACGTGTCAAATTCTGGGTGGTGCCACGTCACCCCTATCGCGTGTTAGCCTTCGAACTTAGAAAAATCATAACTCTCGCATACGAGCTTCGTTTTTGACGTTCTTTATATCCACGCGTAGGTAAAATCAAGATCTACAACTTTCGTTTAGACTCCGTTGGCTAAATCTTGAGCGATCTCAAATTTAACAGTAGGAGGCGTTTAGACTGTTAAATGACCGCGAAGAATTCGTAACTCCTTCATACGAACTCCGTTTTCGTCCATATTTTTACCGTTGAGTTCCTATTAATGAGACCTTCAACTCTCATTTAGGTCGCGTAAGCCAAAAATCGCTCGAACTAAAATTCGAGTTTCGGGTCGTGCACTGCTAAGCCGAATCTTAGAAAAATCATAACTTCCTCATACGAAGTCAGATTTGGGCGTTCTTTTTATTGACGCTCTTATCTTAACATATTCTACAACTTTTGTTTAGATTGATAAGGCTAAATCTCGCTCTATCGTAAATTCACTATTTACGTTTCCCGGTGCCGTGCCGGTTTTGCCGTAAAACTTCGACAGGTCATAACTTCTTCGTTATGACTCGGATTTCGGCATTCTTTATATCTTCAGAATCCTTGTTTCGACCACTACAACTTTATCCAATGATATCAAGTTTATTTTAAACTTAAATTTCGAAGCTTATTTTTATCCTTAATTAATCAAACCACATAATTAAGCAATTAAGCACAAAACACATAATACTCAAATAATACATTATTATTATTTCAAAACGGGTTACAAAGGTTAACCTAGACTATTACATTGCTAAAAATGGCAAGCCCGGAAACACAGGCGTTACACATGCTTACTTGGAAAAAATAAGAAAGTCACCCTTCACAGGTTCTTGTGCTAGGGGTGAAGGTTTGTTGGATGTATTGCAAACAAATGTGTGTGGACCCTTCAAAACTGCCACAAGGGATGCTAATCGTTATTATGTGACTTTTACGGATGATTATACTAGTTATGGATATGTCTACCTAATCAAGCATAAGTCAAAGACTTTCGAAAGGTTTAAAGAGTTTAAACGGGAAGTAGAGAATCAATTAGGCAGGAACATTAAGATGCTTCGATCCGATCGTGGTGGTGAGTATCTTAGTACAGAGTTCCTCGACTATCTTAGGGAAGGTGGGGTTGTCTCACAATTGACACCTCCCAGGGCACCACAGTTGAATGGTGTAGCTGAGAGGCGTAATCGAACCCTGTTGGATATGGTTCGTTCCATGATGACTCGAGGTTCGCTACCAATATCATTTTGGGGGTATTCCTTAGAGACTGCCGCCCATATCCTTAATTTGGTCCCTATAAAGAAGGTTGCCAAAACACCACACGAGGTGTGGACTGGAAAAGTTCCTAGTCTAGCCCACATCAAGGTTTGGGGTTGTGAAGCTTTCATGAGATGCGAGACTCACGATAAGCTTGAACCCCAAAGTGAGAGGTGTATTTTCATTGGCTACCCACATAAATCCTTTGGTTACATCTTCTACAGACCTAGTGAGAATGTGGTCTTTGTAGCAACGGGGGCTATCTTTCGAGAAAGAGAGTTCATTAGCCAAGGAAACAATGGGAGGCAAATTGACCTTGAAGAAATTCAAGAGTCAAGTGGTGAAGGAACCTTAAATCCTAGCCATCAACTTGAGGAGGAAACTCCTGTTTATCCAATTGTACCTCCAAATGTTCCTCTGAGGCGTTCCACAAGGGTTAGGAATGCACCTAAGCATTACTATGGTTTCCATATTACTGTGGAAGGTGAGACACTTATCAGTGATGAGACACTGGTGAGTCGGGATGAACCTAATAGTTATGCGGAAGCCATGGCAGGCCCCGAGTCTGCTAAACCGGGTCGTAAGAGAGTTGGTTGTAAATTGATCTTCAAGAATAAGACCGACATGGATGGTAATGTACACACGTATAAGGCGCGACTGGTTGCAAAGGAGTTTTCTCAAACTCTGGGAGCTGATTATGATGAGGCCTTTTCACCAATAGCCAAGATTAAGTCCATAAGGCTCTTGTTAGCCATTGTTGCATTTCATGACTATGAAATATGGCAAATGGATGTCAAAACCGCATTCATTAATGGGAAGTTACCTGAGGATGTTTACATGAATTAGCCAGAGGCTTTTGTTAGCATAGAGTACCCTAATAGAGTGTGTAAGCTTGAGAAATTCATCTATGGATTGAAACAAGCACCACACAGATGGAATCTTTGCTTTGATGAGAAAGTCAAAGAGTTTGGCTTTTCGAGGAGTGGAAATGAATCGTGTGTATATGTCAAGGCTAGTGGGAGTATAGTTAGATTTTTGGTATTGTATGTGGATGACATACTACTCATAGGAAATGACATCCCAACCTTGAAGGATGTAAAGTCCTGGCTTGGGAAGTTTTTCGCTACGAAGGACCATGGAGAAGCTGCCTATATCCTAGGGATAAGGATTTTGTGAAACAGGAGTAAAAGACTAATTAGACTTAGTCAAAGAACCTTTGTGGACAATGTGTTGAAAAGGTTCAACATGCACAATTCCAAGAAAGGTAAGTTACCTATCCGGTGTAATGTCAGACTGAGTAAAACTCAGAGTCCGAGTACAGAGATTGAGATAGTTAAGATGAGTCGAGTACCATATGCTTTCACTATAGGCTCGATCATGTATGCTATGACTTGTACTCATCCTGATGTTGCCTTTTCTTTGACCAAGGTCAGTAGATATTAGGGGAATCCTGGCAAGGCTCACTGGACAGCGGTAAAGAATATTCTCAAGTACCTGCGAAGGACTAAGAACTGGGTCCTTATCCTTGGTGGGAGTGATGACTTGAGATTTGTAGGGTATAGTACGAGGTTAATTTTTCCAAACTTATTACATCATGAATATCAATGATAATGATAGTCGGCTAAATTTTGTGTCACTATTTGTTCAAATACTTTCATCATACTATCATTGGAGTCTATCTAAAACCCACTCTAGTCAAGTTATTGGACTAGGGTAATTTAGCTCATGGATCATTCCCAATTCTCTTTCAAAGGATGGATCATGTTATTCACCAACCAATGGTACCCTGGTTTGGACGACAAATGTCTTGAGACCATTCTATGAACTTACTTCTACTCTGTACTAGGACCGCATCATAAGGATGTAGGTCAAACACTCAAAAACTTACTTCTACTCTTTACATGAACGATCGGAATAAATCTAGGTTTATTCATAATCGCTCACGAACTCCTTTTCTTTCATATAGCAAAATCATGTCGTCATCCATAAATAGTCAGCTGAACAACAAAACCCCTATCCTTCATATCGACGCCGCTACATTCCAAGCTGCGGTAACAGCTGCCGTGACAGCTGTCCTTGCACACCTCGGCTCTGGAAACGCAAACACGACTGGGAAAGGAGTTGACAATTCCGATTTTTGTACCGATCCGGGAAGCCAACAAATGACAATAGTCACGAACTCGCAATGCCGTAAAACCGAGAAGAAGAAACGAAAGCGCCAAGCCCAAAAGGAGCGCAAGCGATCCCAAAGACTTGCCATGCAAGAACAGCAAGAGGAAACTCCTGCCATTTCAGCACCGATCAGACCATACAAGGGAAAACTTCCGAAGTGTAACAAGTGTAGCTTTCATCATAACGGGGCTTGTCATGAAATGCAATGCTGCAATTGCCACAAATTAGGGCACCATGCCTGTAGCTGTGGAGCGCCAGCACGACCCATCACTCGAGTCCCTGACATCGGAGTCAGCCCTGCATACTACGGTGGTGGTGAAACCGGACACTATAAAAGGAAATGTCCAAAGTGGTTGAACACAGAAAACACCCGTGTCCACATAACTCTGACTCGACACGTCACTTCCACCACCGATGCTAGTACAAGCTAGATATGTCACAAATGCGGCGAGATAGGACACTTCATAAAGGATTGCCCAATAACAAAGAACTCCAGCATAGACGGGAAGATACCAAGGATCACAGTTGCAGGAGAGACTACTCCGGACACACATTAAAGTATTTAAGGCGTTCATTGTAACAGACTCATACACTGTTCAAAACTAGTGCAACTAGAGTCTTATCTTTTGCGAGATCCCGTCAGTAAAGGGACCCTCGTGCTTCGTATACTTGCCTTTTGTCGGATACCTTGTTCGCAATAGTAATCTTGTAGTTAATCTAAAGTACTATATCTATGTTAAAAGTTGCATTGTTGTGTTTTGTCTGTAACACCTTTATGATCTAATCTAATGCCTTTACTTCCAAGTGATTCTGATATTATCATACAACTTGAGTCAGTCCAATCCTCACAATACCAACTTTGTACGTAAATCTCTCTCTCTGAAATCACGTTTCTAGCAAAGTCGTCATTCCAAAACTCCGAAGTACTCATGCATCGAATACCTCATGTTTCATATTCCTTCCGAAGAAACCTCATCAAACCTCCCCGAATACCACTTGTACAGTACGTCAAGTTCAATCCAAAGACCCGTACGGTTTATCTATCACTGAAGAATGCATACACAAGGGTGGTATAGAATCAAGGTTCTATAGGTTTAGAATTGATGATTCCACTTTAACTTCTTTTCCTTGTTTGGATGTGAGCTTAAAGAAGAATCATTTATTCGACTACCTTTTCAGTCTTAATTATATATGACTTGTATACACGAGACTATGATTGATGAACCATGTATGACTTCTAATATGAACTTCAGGACGAAGACTACTCAAGACTACGAATGATCATGTTGTCATGCGAACAAACCTAGAATCCAATCAAATACTACCCCTGTAACCAGATCGCCCTACAGTCTAACACCCACAGAGATGCAAGAACTGTTAGGTCAAAATTAACTAACAACTCAGCAATAGAATTGAAAGACCAAGCTCCTCGCCCTAGAGAGCTCCGGTCTTGTTCTTCATGAAGAATGACGAATTATTTCGTAGGTCCATCGACTTCAGAGATCTCGACAAGATCTCCATTAGAAATCGTTACCCTCTGCGACGCATAGATGGATTGTGTGACCAACCACAAGGAACAAATTACCTTTCGAAGATGGATCTGAGATATGAGTATCGCCAGTTACAAGTTTCAGAGGAAGATGTCCCGAGGACAGCCTTCCGAACTCGATACGGAATCTATGAGCCCATAGTGATACCCATCGGATAATACCGATTCACCTGTAGTATTCATGAACTTAATGAATAGGGTATGCCATCTTTACTTGGATCTGTTCGTCATTGTCCTTGTAAATGACCTATTTATCTACTCTCGTAGTAAGAAAGAGCAAAGAAGCATCCACGACTCAACCTACCCCACAAACTCAGTAACATACATTTTAACTTCCATGTCTCGAACTTGAAAAAGTGTCTGTTCGACAAGACTCTTGTTATCCCCCTTGACGAGATCGAGTCCAACGAGGGCCTCACCTTCATGGAAGAACCATAGTGACCATGGACCGAGAGGTCAAACGGACGAAGCAACGCCACATCCCATTAGTGAAGGTTTGCTGGAATGCTAAGCGAGGACCTGAACTCACTTCGGAGCGCGAGGATTCAATCGATTAGGAAGTATCTCCATCTCTTTGCTCGATTATTCATACCTACTTCCTTACCTAAACTCTAATTTCAGGATGAAATTCCCTCTAACGGGAGGATGATGTGACAACCTGAAATTTTCTATCCTGTCCAATCAAACACTTCATTGAAAGTCAAACTCATTTCTGCTATCTTTTAGCACAATTAGGAGTTTATTTGAGCGTTCTGAGCCTTGTACACTTAAGGGATAAGTCTCGGGGTTTATCTGTTGAAGCTATAACACAAAGAACAAGCCTTAAACACCTTGACCAGGAGTTCACGGCCATCACAATGGAGTTTACGGCCGTAAACTCCATGTGGGCTGTAAACTCCACCTTATATGATGAAATGTTGGCCATTTGTTCATTCCTTTCTTTCCCTTGGCTGATTTCCTCTCAAATCCTCTCAATTATTATCCCGATCTTCAAAACTAGTAGGTTTACTACCGTAACTAGTTGATATCTTACTTGATCTAGTGATCTTACATGATTTCATCCGTGAAATCATTCCATTTATGTAGATCTTCAAGTTTCACCAAGAACACCAAGAACACACACTAGTGTTCTTGGCCAAAACCGACCATTCAAGCTCCTAGATCGTAAGTACTCTTGTTCTAACTCATTTTACACTAGGTTTAACATGTTTAGGCGTTAGAAACATCAAGAATCAAAGGTTGAATGAGAGTTTATGGGCAAGGATGTCATAAGGCCGTAAACTCCCTTTAAGGGTGCAATAATGCCCTCTCTTCCTTCCTTATGCCCATAACTTAGCCTAGAACCAACCACCATTGAACTAGGTACCTCAAGCATCAAAATGGTACTTCATGCCATGAGTTTACGGCAGTAAACTCATGGGGAAGTGGTCCCCAGGACGTAAACACAAGTTAAGCTTAATTCTTGGACCTTAAACTCACCTAGCCTCTTGTTTATCCTTGGAACACTTAACCACTTAAGACATCATACCTTTAAGCCTCAAATTGAGACCCTTTAGAGAGTTTACGGCCAGGAGTAAACTCCCCTTGGCCGTAAACTCCATTAAGTATGGTCCATGGGCCATAAACTCAATAACAATGCCTTGCACTCCTTTGTTGCAACCCAATGCCTCCTAACACTTTGAACAAAGTGTTTTCCACACATTAGGGTGTTTATACTTGTGTAATTAGTGTTATAATCACTAACTGTATACATACATATGTCTTTATATGTTATTAGGATCATTGTGTGTGTTCAAGTCTTCACTTGACACCTAGCTCTTGTCTGACACTCCCATACGATCCACTCACTTTAGGTGAGTTAATACCCCTTAATTAACCTTTTAAATGTTTATAAATGCTTTTATGGGGGGATACAAGTTGAATCATGCTAGTTATTATATCAATTACGTGTGATTAATAACTAGCATACAAATGGACCTACTACACTTTTAGCAGTTTTACTAAATAGATTACTTCAAATGACTTTCTCAAACGTTTTTGCATGTTAAAACTCTTTATCAAACTGTCTTACATACTTTAACTTTCCTTTCAAACTCTGTTACAATTGTGTTTCAAACAAATGATTTCTTATACTTTAAACTTTTCTTATCAAACAAACTGTTTTCAAAACATTTTATAAACTAACATCAAGTCATAAATTCTTATTTACTAAACTTTTCAAAGGTTTTACAAAACTTCATTTATACTTTTTTATTGTCATATGCATGCCTATATATGTATGGTTATATAAGTAATGTTTAAAGGACTTAGGACTGCTAGCTCGCTTTAATTCCTTTTCCTTGTTTGGATGTGGCCTTAGGGTATCGGTTATTTGTCCGAATGTCGTCTAAATATTAGTTGTATATTATGTATACATATATAGACATAAAAGTTCCCTCAGTCAATTCAGTACCTTTGGGTAGCAAAGGCATACTTCGGTTATACACGTACATTACTACTAACTATAATAGGTATAGTTAGGAGATACTACTTACTATTCCAAGTACAAAGAATCACACAAGAGTCAGTTCATTCATGAGTCTATGCTAATACATTACATACTATATGAAGAGATACAATTACAGAAATACAATTACAGAAATACTAATACATTACATACTATATGAAAAGATACTATTACATACTATATGAAGAGATACAATTACAGAAATACTAATACATTACATACTATATGAAGAGATACTATTACATACAATTACAAGAGAGACAATTATAGAGACACGATTACATAGATACTATTACATAGATACTATTACATATGTTACGGGACACACCATTCCACACCTAAGGCTATTAGCTACAGTTGGGAAAATGCACATTGACGGATGTCTACGGTTGTACTGTTCGGCGAGTTACCATGCCGTGAATATCCTAGTACAAAAGGATTCGATTTCAGTTATTATATTATTTTCCTTATTACCTTTATTTTGTGTCACATTCACATAAATGATGAGGTAGGATATATTTTGATATAAATATATTATTTCCCTTATTACCTTTATTTTGTGATACATTCACTTAAACGAAGAGGTAGACTATATTTTTATAATAGTAGTTATAGATGGGAAAAACATCATTTTTACAATGATACATACTTTCAAAACTGTCGAGTCTTGGTAGAAGACTACTTTTTATACTAGTAGGAAATATGAGATTTTCTAGGATCTTTTATACTTATACAAACTTTTTCTCAAACAATTACAAGTCTTACATTACATTTTTTACAAATCAAAGACACATAAATACTTATGAATTCACCAGCTTTATTGCTGATATTCACTTTCAAAATAACTTGTATTCTCAAGTCACAAATAAACAGGTACGACGACCAGGTTTTGTGAAGACGGAGCAGTCAAGACTCGTCTTTTATTTTGATTATTCATTATGTTGTTTTATTTTATGAAAGAACACACATGTATTTAAAATTATACTATTAATGCAATGGATGATGTTGTTTCTTGTTTACTACTTTGCATTGTTGTGATACTTTACATGACGTCCTCCACCTCAGAATGTTTCCACCGTTCTCGGTTTTGGGGTGTGACAGATTGGTATCAGAGCATTGTTTATAGTGAATTGAGTATATCAACCCATAAAAGATATACATACTATAAATACAATGGGATTAAAAATACTCTAACCAAGAGTTTATGCTTTTAAATAATAAAATATTTAACTAAGTATACATACTTGCATTCATACTAAAATCAGTGTCACAATGACAAGAACAAAAGTATTACGATTGTTGAATATCACAAGTAGGCTTGAGGATGTATGGTTAGTCCTGGGAGTGGCATAGCCTGATCAACTATGCTGGTCCGAGTAGTGATTAGCATATGCCCAAGAATGGTTATGATATTACAACAATTCTAAAAACTTACCAACACTACTACAATGAGAACTCTAGAACAGAACATGAGTCTAAAATACTATAGGAGTATCTTGTGTTACGATAATTACTTACTTGAGAACTAAGCAGATCTTCATTACTAGGTCCATAATTGCTAAGTTGATATGCTAAGATTATATGTAACTAGGATGTCATAGACTTAGAATCTGTGAATTTTTGCTTTAACCCTGTTCCTTATGAATTTGGAGTTAAGGTCACTTATTCGAAGGCCTATCCCGTTTTGATTACATTTAACTGGTATGCACTTTACAAATAGTGAAGTAACGAATGAGGATTATCTTATATTTATCTAGTTAGTTCATCTAACAATTATTTCCTTACCCCAATTCTCGCGTAGATAACATGGCTGGACCCCATCCTCACGACGACCCGTACTTCCCGAACGAAGGCAATGTTTGATGGTTTGGAGAAGAGCCAGAGGTTGATGCTCCAATCCCTTTGGATGACCACCATGTTGAAGGATTTTTGGATGGTGCTAACTCTGATCCTGAGGTTGAGAACCTACCTCGGTGGCTCCCATTCCAAATCCTAACCCTCGTCCGACTTTTCATGGCCCGACGCCTCCTTGGGTAGAATGCTTGGAAACATGGAGCGAAGAGCAAGATCAACCTATGTCGTTTAATGGAGACCGAACCTTCTATAACCTAAGCAAAGGAAGCTCAGAAGACAGAGTTATGCGAATCTTGGTCCGTAGAGTTGCCCGAAATGAAATCCATGGTAGAACAACTCTCCATCGCATCATAGAGGTTGATGCCAATGCGAGAATGCATACCATTCGCACCAATCGACTTGAAAATGCTCGTGAGAGATCTGAGAGAGACCACAAGGCCATGCTGCAAGCACTAGCCGAAACACGAGCCGAAGTCATAGAGATCCGAGTACGCTAGAGGGTGTACGAAAGACACATGCTTGATATGGAGCGCCCACTGGCTGAACTAAGGGTTCACCAGAGGGATGACCGTCACCAGTAGGAGATGATTTACTTTCCTTCCTTGTTTTAAGGAATCGTTTTCCTGTCTATGTCCTATGTAGCACTTTTCTATGTAACTATCTTGTACCGTAAGTACTTTTAGTTAGGCCTTTATGCTATCAAAACTTTTCTACTCCGGATATGATGTAAGACCTACTACGAGGTCAACTTTCCCAAACTTATTACATCATGAATATCAATGATATTGACAGTCAGCTAAATTATGTGTCACTCTTTGTTCAAATACTTTCATCATACTATCGTTGGAGTCTATCTGAAACCCACTCTAGTCAAGTTATTGGACTACGGTAATTTAGCTCATGGATCATTCCCAATTCTCTTTCAATTAGCTTCTTCTGCTTTGTTACAGGGGAGTCATTTGAGCTCGGAGAGGACATGTGATCCGTAAGATTCTTGAAGTGTGGGGGAGTTTCAGGTCTTTCAGGGGAAAGGATGATTTTCTGTTGTGGTGGTGGAGAGTGGTGTTGCGGTGAGGGTTGCGGAGAAGGGTTTTTGTGAGAAGCGGTGTTGGAATGATGTTCGTCTTCATAGTATTCTTCTCGATGGTCTTTACCTTCACTTCCCCCTCTTGAGGAGTTCAGACCTGGAGACTCCTCAAGCCATTGTTTAAGGCCATCGACTTTAGCACAAAGTTCTTGGAACTGGGCTTTGAGAACCTCATCCAATTGCTGATTATCAGGAATGGAGGTATTGAACAGCAGTCGATGTATCTCCTTTGTTAGTTGGAGAATTTCGGGGCCATGGAAGTTGGATGATAATGAATGTTGCAGTTTGTTGATGGTGGAGTGGAGAATTGAGATGGTGGACTCATATGCAGTGTGAGTCTCATCTATAAGTTTCTGAGACAAAGAATATTGATCCGCAATGGTTGCCTGCAACTTGTCCTTTATTGCGGATACCTCAGATATAAGGCGCTCCGCAACAACCATAAAATCTTTGTGACCCACTTGACAATTGTTGTCAAGGGACCTTATCCCCATTTCAACTTTGAGAGAAATTCACTCAACATCCATTTGTTCCATTTCTTCCAATCGTTCAATCCTTTAGATTGAGGACTATTGCACAGGATTGTCATCTGACTGCGGTTGAGTGGAATTGACTACGGCTAGGATTTGATCAACCTTGGATTGAAGATTGAGAAATTCTTTTCTGGAGACGGCCATATTTTTCTTCTTTTCCTTCTCCTTTGGCTTGGAGGTTGAGTGCTGAGAGTCACTAGATTCTTCTTCTTCAACATACATCATAAGGTCATCATCCGAAGGGCTTGGTTGATTGACTTCTTGAAGATCAACATCGTCAAAACCAAAGGTAGGAGCAGAACTAACTTCGATTTCATTGCCTGCGTCTTGGGAGTCTCTGACAGTTGGAGATGGAGGAGGCTTTGAGGGAGTCTGATCAGTAGTCGCCTCTTGAGCCTTGCAGATGGTATCATCCATGTTGTCCATCATGGCATGGACTTTGCAGAAAGTAGCTACAGTATTGGCATTGTTGATTGCGTCTGCCCAATACTTAGCCACATAGAAAATTTCTTGTTGTTTCTGCTGAAGCTGCTTTGTTTGTCTTGCTTTTCTTGCTTGGAATGCCCTACGGAAAGCGGCATATTTCTTGGCTTCGGCTTTGTTGGAGGGTTGATACTTACACCATGAATCATTAAAATCAATGTCGTCAATTCCTTGAAAGTGCACCGAGGTGTCCCTCGGGTTCACGGATCCTTGCACATTTGTGCTCATCGTGCCTAAACCACCTGTTACTGATGTAAGCAGAGTAGGATTTCCTAAGCTTCCTCGGTCTCCTTGACCTAAAGTCAAGTCTGGCCTCGGCTCAGTTCTGGAAATGGCTAAAGAATCACCTTGCGGTTGGGGTGGTGTTTGAAGTGTTTGGGTGACAGACAAAAGAATGGAGTGCAACTCCTCAAGGGAAAAGAAATGGAGACGGGAAGCCCTGGAGACCTTAGGGCGGGAATGTGCGGCCATCCCAAGGATTGACCTAGGGGGAGTCTCCACGTTGAAATGAATCAGACGCACTGTGTGGCCCTGAGTGGTATAGGATGGTGGCTTCTAATGGATGTGCGGCCATCCCAAGGACTACCGGAGCCTGTTGAGAGGCTGAGGTATCAGTCCGGTCATGCATATGGCTAGTGGGATCGGTTTTGCGTTTCTTGAGGATTGCAATAGGTTGATTGTCACACCCCAAAACCATGAACGGCGTAAATGTTCTGGGGAGGAGGACGTCATGTACAGTATCACAACAATGAAAAGTAGTAAACAAGCAACAAAATCATCCATTGCAATAATAATATAATTTTATACAAGTGTGTTCTCTCAAATTATGATAAACACTAAAGTATAAACCAAAATGAAAGATGAGTCTTGAACGAGCACCATCTTCTCTAAACCTTGCATCGGTACCTGTCTACGGTTGACTTGAGGATACAAGTTATTTTGAAAGAGAGTATCAACTTTAAAGCTAGTGAGATCATAAGTATTTTAGTGTCTTAATTTGTATGTAAGTATTTGTATGTATATGAACTGTAAGTATGAAAACATTTTGAACATCCTAGAAAACCATATATTTCCTACTAAAAGTATCCTTCTACCAAGGCATCTAGTATTTGTGTGTGCGTGTCTCTTGTAAGAGTGTGTATTTTTCTAAATCCGACTATCATTATCCAAAATATAGCTTCTACATTACCATGCATCATGTGAATGTTCACGAAGTGAATGTAATGGGAAAAGGAAATAGTACTATCGTGTAGTATCAAAACTACAACCGTACTAACTACCTTAAATCTATTGAATCTAGTAAGTACTGTAGTATTTGTAATAAGTGACTGCTTCTGTACCAATTTTGCCTTAATTGAGGGATAAGGCATAATGTGATGGCTAGATCCCAGGCTAAACGCTCCCCTGTCAAAGAGATTTTGGGACCTATACATGTCCCCTGCATGTTGTCGTGAACATCACATTACTATGATCATGTATACCCAATATAACTATCACAATGCATTTTAATTCATTGGCATAGTTAGATCCCGAAAGCGTTCCATGCTATAACACCAAGTGATGTCTTTCCTATTATTGTATATGTAAACGCACTCATGTAAACGTATCTATGTAAACGTATCTATGTAAACGTACTCATGTAAGCGTAATCATGTAAACATATCTATGTAATAGTATAGTAATGTACTGTATGTACTAGCTGTAATGTGTGTTCTCTCTCTATCTAGCATATATAGACTCATGAATGAACAAACTCGTGGTATGATTCCGCATTCTAGTAAATGTATTAGTATCTTCCTAAACTACCCATATGGTAGCTTACTAGTAATATAACCGGTACATATGAACATGGAAGTATACCCTTGCTACCCAAGGGTATTGAACTGACTGGAAGAACCTTTATTACTATATATGTACACATGATACATAAGTAATATTTAAATGACGTTCGGATGGATACCCGATACCTTACCAGACCACATCCCAACAGGGAAAAGGAAATAAAGAGGCTAGCCTTCCTAAGTCCTTTAAACATAACTTATATAACTATACATATATAGGCATGCAATTTACAATATAAAATCATAAAATAAGTTTTGTAAAACCTTTGAACATGATTACTATCTATGAAAAGATCGACTTGATGTCAATCGATAAAACGGGTTGAAAGCATTTGTTTGATAAAACAGTTTAAGTATAAAGAAACATTTGTTTGAAACAAAATTGTAAATGAGTTTGAAATGAAACATACCGTGTATAATGAACAGTTTAATAAGGATTTTTTAACATATAAAACGTTTATGAAAATCATTTGAAGAAAATTGTTTGGTAAAATGGCTAATGAGTAGTATTACCCCGTTACTGTTTATTCCGTTACATTACCCCGTTACCGTTAACAGAATATTCCATTTTATAAAAGTTCCGTTAATTTGAGGTCGTAAAATAAATAAACGTTTTATTTATTTATATTTTATGTCGTTATTTGTCGTAATAAAATAAAGTTAAAACACTTAGATTACATTTCCATATTAATTTGGAAAAAGTTAAATTTTATTACGACCACTAAATCGGGTGCGACCAAAAGCCCCGTCTAACGGCAGTATCGGGTAGAATACCACTGAGCTCCAACACCAACCCATATATAAGGGGGAATGGACTTCATTCCACCCCTTTTACACTCTCTCTCTATACTCTCTCTCATAAATCCCGATTTCGTCTCAAATCCGCAACCAAACACTTCCAAATCGTAAGTCCCCTTACCCTAGCTTGTTCTAAACATCGTGGATTGTTGTTATACCCCAAAAATCGGACTTAGAAGCTGTTGAAAAGGAGTTTACTGTGACAACCCGAAAATTTCTAACTTACATTCTTCATTCCTTATCAATAGTAGACTCGTTTGGCTATCTTGTAGTACCATGTAGGGTCTATTGGAGCGTTGTAAACGTGTTATAATCAAGGTTGGAGTGTGGAAAAGGGTTAACTCAAAGTGTAGGAATCAAAAAGAGGCCAAACACTCCAACACATGGAGTGTGCGGCCACACACTCTTGTTTGCGGCCTCACACCCTTCCCAACCGCACACTCCACCTATATATACCACACTTAGTCATTTTTGAACACTTCTTTCACTTCTTCAAACATAGAACTCGAAAATCCTCTCAAGTATCATCCATTCTCCTTGATGATCTTCATAAAAGGTACCAAGAACACCAAAAACACCAAGAACACCAAGAACACCATCTGGCCGCACACATGGAAGCACACACCATCTGGCAGCACACATGGCCGCACACATGTGTTGGCAGCACACTAGGCCGCACACCTGGCCGCACACACACACATAGTGTGTATTTTGGCCATACACTCCTTTGTAAAGCCTTATACCCCTTCATACAATCATATATGGTTGTAACACTTCAATATAAGTGCTTACTAGTCCCTAAGGTGGCCCTAAAATCATTATTCAGTTGTTCATAACACTAATTATATTCATATATATGCCAATATATCCTAAATAGGATTCGCGTGTGTACTCAAGCCACCACCTGACACTTAGCAATTCATACAACGTTGTCATCAGAACCACTCACTACAGGTGAGTTCATACCCCTTAAATAATGTTTTAACCTACTTTTAAATGTTTTATGGGGGGATACAAGTAGAATTATGCTAGTTATTATATCAATCACATGTGATTAATAAGCAGCATTCAAATGATTGGCTACTCATTGGTCGTTTTACTAAACAGTTTCCTTCAAATGTCTTTCATAAACACTATATGTGTTTAAAACTCCTTATTTCTCTGTACATTTTACTCTGTATATTACTTTCCAAACTTATTTACAATTGTGTTTCAAACAAACGTTTCTTTATACTAAAATTGCTTTATCAAACCCATGCCTTCAAAACCATTTTATAGATCGACACCAAGTCGGTCTTTTCTTAGAAAATATTTATGTTCAAAGGTTTTACAAATCTTATTTTATGCTTTTAAATTACAAATTGCATGCCTCTATATGTATAGTTATGTAAGAAATGTTTAAAAGAATTAGGAAGGCTATCCACCCTATTTCCTTTTCGCGCTTGAGATGTGGTCTGGTGGGATATCGGGTATTCGTCCGAAGGTCATTTTTACATTAGTTATATATCACATCTACATATATAGTCATAAAGGTCCTTCCAATTCATCCCATGCCCTTGGGTAACAAGGGTATACATCCATGTCCATACGTACCACTAGATTACTAGTAAACTACCATGCAGGTAGTTTAGGAAGATATTAGAACTATTACTAGAATGCGATACCATACAATGAGTCAGTTCATTCATGAGTCAATACTTGCTAGAACATTACAGTACATTACTATACTTGCTAGCTAGGGAGGACGTATACTACAGCTAGAACATTACAGTACATTACTACACTATTACATAGATAAGATTACATGGTCACGTTTACATGAGTACAATTACATGATCACACTTACACGAGTACACTTACATATACATAGAACTGAATGTCACTAGGTGCTACAGCATGGACCCAATTCAGGATGTAACTATACTAATGAATCACAACGCAATTGTGGTAGTTATATCGAGTATACATGATCATAGTAATGTGGATGCTCACGGCTTGCAGATATGCAGGGGTCGTGGGTAGGTCCCAAAATCCATTTGATAGGGGAGCGTATAGCCTGGGATCTAGACATCACAGTATACCTTATCCCTCAAATAAGGCAGTTGAGTCCCGATGTAGTATTTATTACAAATACTACAGTACATACACGATTACCCTAGACTTAAGGAAATTGGTACGGTTGTAGTTCGACACTACACCATAGTACTATTTCGTTTTCCCATTTACATTCACTACGTGAACATTCACATGACGCACGGTAATGTAGAAACTATATTTTTGGTTAATGATAGTCATACCTGGGAAAACACATACTCTTACAAGAGACACACGAACAGACACTAGTTGTCGTGGTAGAAGACTCCATTCGGAGCAGTTAGGTCTTGGTAGAAGACTACATTGAGAATAGTTAAAGTCTTGGTAGAAGACTCCTTTTGTTACTAATAGAAATCATGGGGATTTCTAGGGCTTTTTAAATGATTACAGTTGTTTTACAAACATTTTCATACCTACAGTTCATTTACATTTTAATACTTACAATTCGTATACATACAAATATTTACAATTCAAATACATACAAATATTTACATACAAATTAAGACCCTAAAATACTTATGAAATCACCAGCTTTAAAGTTGATACTCTCTTTCAAAATTACTTGTATCCTCAGGTCATCATAGACAGGTACCAATGCAAGGTTTAGAGAAGATGGAGCTCGATCAAGACTCATCTTTCTTTTTGATTTATACATTAGTGTCTATTAGACATATCAGAACACACTTGTATTAAAATTATATTATTAATGCAATGGATGATGTTGTTTGTTGTTTACTACTTTACATTGTTGTGATACTGTAAATGACGTCCTCCGCCCCAGAAAGTTTCCGTCGTTCTCGGTTTTGGGGTGTGACAGATTGGTATCAGAGCATTGTTTATAGTGAATTAAGTATATCAACCCATAAAAGATATACTAACTATAAATACATAAGGGATTAAAAATACTCTGACCAAGAGTTTATACTTTAAATAATAAAATATTTAATAAAGTATACGTGCCTGCATTCATACTAAAATCAGTGTCACTAGGACAATACAAAAGAACTACGATTGTTGGGCAACACAAGTGGGCTTAGAGACATATGGTCAAAAATGGGAAGATATAGCCTGATCACCTATATTATCCGAGGGTTGAGTAGCATGTGCCTAAGTTTAATTGTGTGGTTGCAACAATGCTAAAATCTTACCAACCCTACCACAATGAGAACAATAGAACATAACATTAAAATTTAAAATACTAAAGGAGTATTTGGTGTTACTATAAGTACGTTAAACTTGAGAACTAAAACGGGATCTTCATTACTAAGTTGATAGTTGCTAAGTGGATACACTAAGGCTATATGTAATTAGGATATTATAGACTTAGAATCTGTGGAAATTTTACTTCACCCCTATTCTGTGTGAATTTGGAGTTAAAATCACTTATTCGAAAGCCTATCCTGTTTAGATTACACATAGCTGGTATGCACTTCACAAATAGCGATGTAACTAATGAAGGTTTTCTAAATGATTATCTAGATAGTTCGTCTAATAATTATTTCTTACCCCAATTCTCGCATAGATAAAATGGCTGGAATCCATCCCCACGACAACCAGTACCTCTTGAATGAGGTCATTACTGGATGGTTTGAAGAAGAACCAGAGAATGAACATCCTATCCCTTTGAATCATCACCATGATGAAAACCTTTTGGACAATGCTAATTCCGAACCAGAGATTGAGAACCTACCCCAAGCAGCTCCCTTTCTAATTCCTAACCCTCGTCCGACTTTCATGGCCCGACGCCTGAGCGGGTGGAATGCTTGGAAACTTGGAGCCAAGGACAAGATCAACCCATGCCATTTAATGGCGACCAAAGCTTTTACGACCTGAACAATGGGGGCTCAGCAGACAGAACCTTGTCAATCTTGGTCCGCAGAGTGGCCCTAAATGAGATTCAAGGCATGACAACCCTACATCAGATTACCGAAGTTGTCGCTAATGCGAGAATGCATACCCTCCGTACCATTCGTCTAGAAGATGCTCACGAGAGATCAGAGAGAAACCATGAAACCCTGCTGCAAGCATTGGCTGAATCACGAGCCAAAGTCATAGAGCCCCGAGTGCGCCAAAGGGTGTACGAAAGACACCTACTTGATGTAGAACGTCAACTGGCTGAACTGAGAGTTCACCAGAAGGATGACCGTCGCCAGTAGTAGACGCTTTACTTTATTTTCCTTATAAAAAGGGATCGTGTTTTTCTGTCTATGTCTGATGTGGCATTTTCTATGAAATTATCTTGTACCGTAAGTACTTTAGTTAGGTCTTTATGCTGTCAAGAACTATCCTCTCTGGATATGATGTAAGACCTTTATAAGGTCATTTTCTCAAATCTTTACGTCGTAAATATCAAAGATTTTGACAGTCGGCTAACTTCTATGTCATTCGTTATTCAAGTACTCTTATCATACTTTCATTTGAGTCTATCTGAGACATGCTTTAGTCAAGTCATTGGACTATAGTAATTTAGCTCCGGAGACATTTCCAAGTCTCTTTTAGTGGTTGGATCTTGATATTCACCAACCCACGATACCTCAACTTGAACGTCAAACGTCTTGAGACCATTCTACGAACTTACTTCTACTCATTACTAGGACTGCATCTTAGGGATGTAGGTTGAACCTTCGCGATCATACTTCCATTTCCAAGCTAGGACTACACCATAGGGATGTAGGTCAAACTTTCAAGAACATACTCTTACTCTTTTCTTGAGCAATCTAAGTACATCTAGGGTCAACCTGAATCGCTCACAAATCCTTATCTTTCGTGTTACAGAATCATGTCGTCATCAGGAAACAATCAGCCGAACAACGAAACCCCGATCCTCCATATCGACACCGCTACATTACAAGCTGTGGTAGCAGCTGCTGTGACAACTTTCCTTACACACATCAACTCAGGCAACACAAACAAGACTGAAAAAGGAGTCGAGAGTTTAGATGGTAGTACCAAACCGGGAAACCAACAATAAGTAACAGTCGCTGGCTCGCAAATCCGAAAGACAGATAACAAGAAACAAAAGCGTCAAGCCCAGAAAGAACGCAAGAAATCCCAAAAACTTGCTATGCAACGGCAACAAATGGAAACCCCTGCCATCCCAGTACCGAGCAGGCCATACGAGGGAAAACTCCCGAAGTGTGATAAGTGTAGTTTCCATCATCATGGGGCTTGCCATGAGATGTAGTGTTGCAATTGCCTAAACATAGGGCACCATGCTCGTGGCTGTGGAGCACCGACACGACCCATCACTCAAATCCCTTTCAGCGGGACTAACCCTTCACACGAGGGTAGTTATAACGCCGAACGCTTTAAGAAGCAATTTTTCGAGTGCAGTAACGAGGAAGGCACTCGTGTCCACATAACATTGGCTAAACACTGCAATCCCGTCACCAAAGTTAGTACTAGCCAGTCATGCAACCAATGCGGTGAAATAGGGCACTCCAAGAAGGATTTCCCTATAACAAAGAACTCGGGTGCTGATGGGAAGATTCTCAAGAGCACAGCTGCAGGAGAGCCTACTTCAGAACCATCATTAATGTAATTTAGGCGTTTCTTTGTAACAGACTTGTAAACCATCCAGAACTAGTGCAACTAGAGTCTTACCTTTTGAGAGATCCTGTCTGTATAGGGATTCTTGTGCTGCGTATACTTGTCTTTTGTAGTATATCTTATTCGCAGCAATAGTCTTGTGGTAAATCTGAAGTACTGTAACTCTGTTCATGGTTGCATGGTTGTGTTTCATCTGTAAACGTCTTATGTTCGAATCTATTGTCTTTAAGTTTCAGTATGATTCCGACATTATCATACGACTCGATTCAATTTGATCCTTACGAAAACAGCTTCATACGTACATCTCTTTCTTCTAGATCACTTTTCCAGCGAAGCCGTCATATCAGAACACCGAAGTACTCATGCCAGGAGTACCTCTTAGTTATTTTCTTTCTGAAGAAATCCCCGAAGTACCACTCATGCAGTACGTCAAGTTCAATCCAAGGATTCATACGATTGATCTATCATTGAGGAATGTATGCATAAGAGTGATATATAATCAAGGTTCTACAGGTTTAGAATTGATGATTCCACTTTAACTTCTTTTTCCCAGATGGGATGTGAGCTTAAAGAAGAATCAGTTATTCGACTACCTTTTCAATCTTAATTATATACGACTCGTATACATGAAATTGTGATTGTGAAACCAGGTATTAATTCTAATATGAACTTCATGACAGAGAACTGCCTAAGCCTACGAGTAATCA
Source organism: Lactuca sativa (assembly GCF_002870075.4). Classification (NCBI taxonomy): domain Eukaryota; kingdom Viridiplantae; phylum Streptophyta; class Magnoliopsida; order Asterales; family Asteraceae; genus Lactuca; species Lactuca sativa. The sequence goes on from NC_056626.2 coordinate 301,121,098, forward strand.
GATCGTCATGTGAACAAACTTAGAACCCTGTATGACTCGTGTAAATAGATCGCCCTATAGTCTAAATACCTACAGAGATTCCAGAACAGTACAAACAACTTAACGAACTGCGCAGCGATAGAATAAGAAGACTAGGTTTCTCACCCTGGAGAACTCCCAGTCTTATTCTCCCAGAGATCGACCAATTGCATCGTATGTGCCTCGGATATTGAGGACTCCGTCAAGATTTTTCATTAGAAATCCTTATCTCTGCCTCGCATAGATGAAATGGTTGAGCAAACGCAAGGAAAGAATTACTTTTAGAAATGGGTCTGAAATCCGAATATCACCAGTTCGAGTGTTAGGGAAGGATGTCCGGAAGACTATCTTCCGAATTCGATGCAGACACTCCGAGTCCGTAGTGATACCCTTCGGATAGGACCAATACGCCCATAGTTTTCGTGAGCTAAACGAGTAGGGTATGTCTTTCTTACATGGATCGTTTCGTCATTTCTCCATGTAATGACTTACTTATCTACCCTCATAGTAAGAAGAAAACCCATGGAAACATTTCGTACAGGGGAAATTTTAGCACAGTTCTCTAGGCACGAGTTCTGAAATTGAAGAGTCAAATTTCTACGACACACTGATAGTAATGTGGGAAATTTTGAGTGCTTTTCAATTTGTCAAAACCGTTGAGCATTTGTCGACAGCAGAGACGCCGACAGAAATTCGCCAAATTCTAGGTCTTACAGACCTACTGTCATAGTTCATCCAGAACTCCTCACAAATTACCGAAACCCATATGACTTTGACCCAGCAAGGGGTGGCTTTTGACTGGGAGATTAAGCAAGAAAAGTAACCTTTGGAATTTCAAGTGAGTGACCAAGTTCTTTAGGAGAACTCACTCTGGGAATGGCTTAATACACTTCGTATCACGTGGAAAGCTAAATCCAATATAGTTAGGACCTCCAAGATTCTTATCAGAATCGGTCCTATGCCTCGCACAAACTAAACTTACTTCGCGAACTCAGTAACATACATTATACTCTTCGCGTCTCGATCTTGAAACAGTACCTTTCCGTTAGGACTCTCGTAAGCCACTCGACGAGGTCGAGATTAACGAGATCCTTGCCTTCGTACTAGAACCGTAGTGACCCTCAACCGAGAGGTCAAGCGGACGAAGCAATGCCACCGCCCGTTAGTGAAGGTTCGTTGGGATACCAACCAAGAACCCGATTTCACTTAGGAGCGCTAGAACTAATCGATTAAGAAGTTTACTCCTCATGACTTTATCATTCGTACCTTCTTCCCTGTCTAAATTCTAATTTCGGGACGAAATTCCCTTTAACGGGGGGATGATGTGACAACCCGAAAATTTCTAACTTGCATTCTTCATTCCTTATCAATAGTAGACTCATTTGGCTATCTTGTAGTACCATTTAGGGTCTATTGGAGCATTCTAAACGTGTTATAATCAAGGTTGGAGTGTGGAAAAGGGTTAACTCAAAGTGTAGGAATCAAAAAGAGGCCAAACACTCCAACACATGGAGTGTGCGGCCACACACTTGAGTGTGCGGCCACACACTCTTGTTTGCGGCCTCACACCCTTCCCAACCGCACACTCCACCTATATATACCACACTTAGTCATTTTTGAACACTTTTTTCACTTCTTCAAACATAGAACTTCAAAATCCTCTCATGTATCATCTATTCTCCTTGAAGATCTTCGTAAAAGGTACCAAGAACAACAAAAACACCAAGAACACCAAAAACACCATCTGGCCGCACACATGGCAGCACACACCATTTGGCAGCACACATGGCCGCACACAGGGCTGCACACATGTGTTGGCAACACACTAGGCCGCACACCTGGCCGCGCACACACACTCACACACATAGTGTGTATTTTGGCCATACACTCCTTTGTAAAGCCTTATACCCCTTCATACAATCATATATGGTTGTAACACTTCAATATAAGTGTTTACTAGTCCCTAAGGTGGCCCTAAAATCATTATTCAGTCGTTCATAACACTAATTATACTCATATATATATGCCAATATATGCTAAATAGGATTCGCGTGTGTACTCAAGCCACCACCTGACACTTAGCAATTCATACAACGTTGTCATCAGAACCACTCACTACAGGTGAGTTCATACCCCTTAAATAATGTTTTAACCTACTTTTAAACGTTTTATGGGGGGGATACCAGTAGAATTATGCTAGTTATTATATCAATCACATGTGATTAATATGCAGCATTCAAATGATTGGCTACTCATTGGTCGTTTTACTAAACAGTTTCCTTCAAATGTCTTTCATAAACACTATATGTGTTTAAAACTCCTTATTTCTCTGTACATTTTACTCTGTATATTACTTTTCAAACTTATTTACAATTGTGTTTCAAACAAACATTTCTTTATACTAAAACTGCTTTATCAAACCCATGCCTTCAAAACCATTTTATAGATCGACACCAAGTCGGTCTTTTCTTAGAAAATATTTATGTTCAAAGGTTTTACAAATCTTATTTTATGCTTTTAAATTACAAACTGCATGCCTCTATATGTATAGTTATGTAAGAAATGTTTAAAAGACTTAGGAAGGCTATCCACCCTATTTCCTTTTCGCGCTTGAGATGTGGTTTGGTGGGATATCGGGTATTCGTCCGAAGGTCATTTTTACATTAGTTATATATCACATGTACATATATAGTCATAAAGGTCCTTCCACTTCATCCCATCCCCTTGGGTAACAAGGGTATACATCCATGTCCATACGTACCTGTAGATTACTAGTAGACTACCATGCGGGTAGTTTAGGAAGATACTAGAACTATTACTAGAATGCGATACCATAAAATGAGTCAGTTCATTCATGAGTCAATACTTGCTAGAACATTACAGTACATTACTATACTTGCTACATAGGGAGCACGTATACTACAACTAGAACATTACAGTACATTACTATACTTGCTAGATAGGGAGCATGTATACTACAGCTAGAACATTACAGTACATTACTATACTATTACATAGATAAGATTACATGGTCACGTTTACATGAGTACAATTACATGATCACACTTACACGAGTACACTTACATATACATAGAACATAATGTCACTAGGTGCTATAGCATGGAACCTGTTTAGGATCTAACTATACTGATGAATCACAACGCAATTGTGGTAGTTATATCGAGTATACATGATCATAGTAATGTGGATGCTCACGGCTTGCAGATATGCAGGGGTCGTGGGTAGGTCCCAAAATCCCTTTGATAGGGGAGCATATAGCCTGGGATCTAGACATCACATTATACCTTATCCCTCAAATAAGGCAGCTGAGTACCGATGTAGTATTTATTACAAATACTACAGTACTTACACGATTACCCTAGGCTTAAGGAAATTGGTACGGTTGTAGTTCGACACTACACCATAGTATTATTTCGTTTTCCCATTTACATTCACTACGTGAACATTCACACGACGCACGGTAATATAGAAACTATATTTTTGGTTAATGATAGTCATACCTAGGAAAACACATACTCTTACAAGAGACACACGAATAGACACTAGATGTCTTGGTAGAAGACTGCATTCAGAGCAGTTAGGTCTTGGTAGAAGACTACATTGAGAACAGGTAAAGTCTTGGTAGAAGACTCCTGTTGTTACTAATAGAAATCATGGGGATTTCTACGGCTTTTTAAACGTTACAGTTGTTTTACAAACATTTTCATACCTACAGTTCATTTACATTTTAATACTTACAATTCGTATACATACAAATATTTACAATTCAAATACATACAAATATTTACATACAAATTAAGACACTAAAATACTTATGATCTCACCAGCTTTCAAAATTACTTGTATCCTCAGGTCATCATAGAAAAGTACCGATGCAAGGTTTAGAGAAGATGGAGCTCGATCAAGACTCATCTTTCTTTTTTATTTATACATTAGTTTCTATTAGACATATCAGAACACACTTGTATTAAAATCATATTATTAATGCAATGGATGATGTCGTTGCTTGTTTACTACTTTACATTGTTGTGATACTGTACATGACGTCCTCTGCCGCAGAACGTTTCCGCCGTTCTCGGTTTTGGGGTGTGACATTTATGGCCTAAGAGACTCCTTAGGCCGTAAACCCCTAAAAAGAGGCCAAAATGACCCAAATTTGTCCCTAAAAGCTTGGAAACTAATTGGGGATTTAGCCTAGGAGTGTTTGCACCTTAAAACAATCAATTTTGGGGAATAAAAGAGGGTTTACGGCCCTAGCACATGCTTAGGCCGTAAAAACCCTCTAAACTTGTAAAGTCAAGTTCCAAACACTCCCAAACCACCCTTAGGATTAATACATAAATTAAGGGCTTGCTATTTCGGGTTTGGAACATTTAAACACATAGATTTAAGGGGTGAAATGGAGTTTACGGCCCAAGCATATACTTAGGCCGTAAACACCTCCAAAACATTTCAAATGGTAGTTTTAATCCCCCCAAATGGCCTTATACTTCATTATAAATTACTAGGATTGAAATAAGGGCCTTAAACTTCCATAAAATCAATGGATAGAAGTTCACGGCTGTGAACTCCCATAGGGGTGGTTCATGGGCCGTAAACTCCCATATGGTCCCTTTAAACACCTTAAATCTACTCATACAATTTCGATTTGGACCTAGCCAAATTCCACGATCAAGATAAAGCCTTTAAACATCCTAGAAACCCCTCACCATGAGTTTACGGTCGTAAAATCATGGGGAGTGTTGGGTCGTGTTTTGCATTAAGTGTTGCGTCCATTGGGCTCGTTAGCTAGTCCATTTTTGTATCTCCGGTATGGGCCTGTCCATCCGTGAGTTTAGTAGGGTTGTATATAAATATAGGTGCTTGCATGCATCTTAGGTTAACGATAGAATAGAACGATCAGAGCATTATTCAGAAGTTTATTATTACCGTTCTTGTAACCCTAAATACTCTTCAGCGGAAGTTCTTAGTCGAGCTCTGCTGAGGATTGTTTGATCTAATCATTCGACATATTTTGATCCACTCTTGTTTTATTTATTGTTTTTAGTTCATCGTAATACCTGTTTCATAGATCTAATCGATCTTCACGTTTGTTATTTTATCCTATCAATTGGTATCAGAGCGGGAGGCTGTGTAATTCATACACATCTTTTCTGTGAAAAAGGTTGCGATTAGGGTTATTCTGCATTAACTAATATTTATTGAGCCGTCATCCCATAATTGACATAACTCAGCATTTATTCGTTTTGCCCTAACTTAATAAATTACAAGTCTGATCTTTTAAACAGGTTATTTGATCTAGCATGGAGGAGTCACAATCAAATCCCATCAACATCTCAAACAGCATTGGATCAACGATGAAGATTCCCATCCTTTACACCCAGGATTACGAAGTCTGGGCACATCACTTTGAAGATTATGTCATTGGATCTGAGGACAACGGATATCTTATTTGGGAGGCAATCGTGTCTGGACCATTCGCTCATTCAGTAACATCATAAATCATTAAAACTCAGAAAGAGTATAATGATCTGTTGAAAGATGTAAAAGATGTTGCCCAAGATGAAAAAGATAAATTTCAGTGCAATATTAAAGCATTGAGACTAATCAGATTCGCTCTTCAATCTGATACTTTCAGGCTAGTGAGTTCGTGCAGCACTGCTAAAGAGATATGGGATAGGCTGCGAGAGTTATATTCCACAAATGAAGATCTTGAGCATTCCATTCAAACCTTACTTTTGTCTGAGTTTGGTGAATTCAAGCAGAGTCCTGAAGAAACTGTAACTCAAACGTTCGATCGCTTCAATCATCTTCTTAGTAAGATGATTAAACATGACATTGAAAGGAAGTTGATTGAACAAAAGGTTACGTTTTTAAACGGTCTTAGATCCGACTGGAGAGCGGTTGTGTCCACCGTTAAAGCACATGAGCAATTCAAATCCTACTCATTGGCAAAGCTGGTAGGGATTTTGAAATCCCAAGAAAAGATTGTCTTGCAGGAGAAAAATGTAGTTTCAAGCTTGGGATCTTTGGCCCTGCTGTCCAAAAGCAAAGGTGTGATGGAAGATGAAGACTTCAACTTAGAGGACTATGACCTTACCTCTGAAGACTATGCAATGATGGTGTCAAACCCGAAGAGGTTCATCAAGAAAAGGTTTCCTACCAATAAGAACCGAAATTGGCAGGGAAGTTATAGTTCTGAAAAGGTCAGGGAAGAACCGAAAGCAGAAGAACCAAAGAAGGAACCGAAAGCTGAAGGAGATTCGGGTGTGAACTGCTACTATTGTGGAGGAAAGAACCACTATGCCAAAGATTGTGTCCTCAAGAAAATAGCAGAAAAGGATGAGGAGAAAGATGAAGAAGCTGTGTTAATGAAAAAGCTGGAAGAGATCAAGAAAAAGAAAGCTGTCACTAACCCTTCAATGAATGCTTTAATTGTGCAGGGTTCGGTAGCAGATGATGAGTTCGGTGGCGTGGAAGTCTGGTCAAGCGAATCTGAGGATGATGAAGTAAGGAAGCCATCTCATGGAAAGGCTTATGTTGCGAAGGATGAAGGAAGCGGTGGAAAGTGCTTGATGGTATCCGATGTATCTCAAATGAGGGGATACAGCACAGACGGTGGGAATGAAGACACAAAGAAGCGAGAGGACTTGTGCTTCACATCAAAACCTCTCAGCGTGCAATTTAACGAGCTTGATGAGTTAATAAAGAAGGTACAATCTATTTTTGTTTCATTCAAAGTCCTACAAAGCTCATATGAAAAAGAATTAAAAATGTAAATTCAAGAATCTCACATCTAGACAGCAGTTTAACTCAAACACGGGTCACCAATTCTAACCTAACTGACCAATTAAGCAGGGCGTCTTCAAAAAGTGAGGAATGGAGGATGTGGATCGAGCTGAAGGTGTCGAAGTTAATTAAATCCAACGACGAAAACATTTATTTACAAAGCGACAATTTGAAACTTTTAAAACAGAGAAATGTCTTTTGTTTAATTGATAATCGTCTTTACACTAATATCACACAACTTCATTTAAACTGTGAAATAGGGCAGAAAATTCATCACATGATTTTGCCCTTCCTTGAGTTTAAGGAGGATGAAATCGACGTTGAAGCATATAATTGCGAAAGTGTAGTTTCGTCTGAAGATGTAAATCCGACTTATATGTTTGGACTAGACAAAATCGAATCTTTCATAAAATCCAAGGACCATAAGGACATGCTGAAAAACCTTTTGGATGAAAATGATAAATTGAAACTAAGGACCGAAACCATACAAAAGTTTGACTCATTGAATGCCAACTTGAGCTCAGAAAATAAAATTGATGTTGAAAATGCATCTGAGCTTAATGAGGATGATGATATGAATGAAATTTCTGTAGAGGATGTAGTTGACTGTTCTGAGTTTGTCATGAGCGAACCCGAAAACCACAAAAATCTTATTTCAGAAAATTCTGTGGAGTTTTCTCGTTTGTCCCAACAAAAGTCCCCGATCCTTGAAGAAAAAGTTGTTGTATACCAAAAGGCAAGGACGACTCCAAATCAAGTGTATAAGGTCACAGGAGTAACCGAACATCAGACAGCTGAACTCACAGCCATTGTAAACGAAGACAATGCTGATGGTTGTGATGAGTTCTTCTAGTCCGCTCCTATCGACACTGCTGACGAAACTGTTGGTCTGTTTGAACGGACATCCTGGAAAACCAAAGGCAGATATGTACCAGAGCCTCTGAACAAGCCCGATAACTTTGACATGCCAAGTACTAGTGGTACAAAAGATGTTCCTGAAGAAAAAGGAGATCCTGCAAAAGAAGTCACTCCTTCAAGCGAAACTTCATCAGTTCAGAGTGAACCGGCTGACAAAAAGCAAAAGCAAAAAGCAAATATCCATCGACAGTCGAAGCAAGTGAAGAATCAGAAGCAACAAAGGAATATGAGATACAAGAAGAATCTCTCATAACGAAAACAGTTCTGGCAATCTCAAAACACCCATTTCTCTTGTCATGACAGAAATTCAAAGTCAGAGAAAAGTATTGTTAGATCGCAAGAAAGTAATAACAACCGAAGGGAGAGGTTCGGTTCTGAGGGTCATAACAACCAAAAGGACACGTTCGGTTCTGAAAATTATGATAACCGAAGGCAAAGGTTCGGCTCAGAAAACACAAGCTACCGAAAGCATAAGTTCGGTTCTGAGAGCAAAAGCAACCAAAGTTCTAAGTTCAGTACCACTAATGATCAAAAACAAAAGGGTCACTTAGAATCTCGAGTCAAGAAAACATATCAGTCTAAATACTCTCGTTCTACTTCTTCTAATCCTTCTAATTCCTCTCAACCTCATTCTAAATCAAATTTTGTTAATACTCAAAATCCAAAATCAACAGATTTGAAAGGAAAATCGAAGGTTTCCTCAGTCAAAACCGATTAAAAGCATTCAAATGTCCCAGTGCCTAAACCTGAATCCAAACCGACTGTAACAAATCCCAATAAAATTAAGGTTTTCACCATTAAAAAGAAAGATGAAACAACTTTAATAAAAAGAACATATCTTGTTGACATCTCTCTTACTATTCCTGTTCCTGTGCAAGGCTCACGTGGACCCAAGAAACTTTGGGTTCCTAAATCTGCTTAATTTTTGTAGGTTATCAGTGATGAGCAGTTTGACGAAGAATGGTACATTGACAGTGGCTGCTCACGTCACATGACAAGAAGGAAGGAAGAGCTGAGGGAATTTTGGTCTCTTTCAAATGGTGGAAATGTCAAGTTGGGGAACAACTCATTCGACACAATAAAAGGCTATGGAATGATAACAAATGGTGATTTTACGATTAGGAAGGTCGCATACGTTGAAGGACTACAACACAACCGCATCAGTGTATCTCAGCTTGTTGGAGGTACCGGTCTCTAGGTCTCATTCGATGATGAAGGTTCGGAAATAATTGAAAAGAAAACGAAAAGAGTAATTCTCAAATCGGAGCGCAAAGGCGAAATGTTTCCTTTGAACTTCAAACCCATCAAAGGGAATCCAGCTATCTGCCTGTTATCCAAAGCACAATCTAACGAAAGCTGGCTGTGGCACCGAAGGCTCTCTCATCTCAACTTCAAGGATATTAACAAACTTGTCACATGTGGTCATGTACGAGATCTTCCACTGCTCAAATTCGATCGAGTACATTTATGTGCTGCGTGTGAAATGGGGAAGCAGAGTTGTCAAAGTCACCCATCGATTGTAAATGCTAATGTTGTTGAACCATTAGAGTTAATTCACATTGACTTGTGTGGTCCATCATCTAACGAAAGCATCGACGGTAGCAAGTATATTCTTGTTATTGTTGATGACTTTTCACGTTTTACATGGGCGTTCTTTCTGATGCACAAATCTGAAGCGACTCTCAAGCTGAAGATTTTTGTCAAGCAGGTTGAAGTACAGCTGAAGAAAGTCGTTCGCAACATTAGGAGCGATAATGGTCTGGAGTTCAAAAATAAAGAATTCGAAGAATTCTTAGCCGACAAAGGAACCAGTAACAACTTCTCAGCTCCCTACACCCCTCAACAAAACGGGATTGTCGAAAGACGAAACCGATCTTTGTGTGAGGCGGCTCGAACCATGCTAAGTTTTGCTTCTTTACCTTTATATTTTTGGGCTGATGCTATTGCTGCAGCATGCTTTACGCAGAACTGGTCATATCTCAATAAGCGATTCACTCTCACTCCTTATGAGATCATCAACAACAGGAAGCCAAATGTCAAATTTTTCCATGTATTTGGCTCATGGTGTTTCATCTTCAATTCTAAAGAACATCGTAACAAGTTCGATGTCAAAGCCGATGAAGGGATATTTCTGGGCTATTCTCTCACTTCTAAAGCCTACAGGGTATTAAACAAGCGCTCGAGGAAAATAGAAGAAACTTATTATGTGACTCTTGATGATAGCTATGTCAAAAAGCTAAAGGCCAATGAATACACAGTTGGAGAAATCTTTTCTCACACAGGCCAAGTGACAGCCTCGATCGCAAACCTATTTGAGAAGTTCGTCGAGTTATTCGATGAACCAGAGAAGGCAACTCTCTCAGAAGCTAGTGTAGCAGACAAGAAAAGTAGATCATCTGAAACAACTCATCAAAGATACTGCAAAGAGAATGAATGAAGGAGGATCAAGTTCTAAGGAACCTCCACAGCACGATACTTCAGTTGAGGGGGAGGACACAACTTCGTCATCACAACTGAGCTCACATGTTGAGGGGGAGAACAATTCTCAAACTACACCCGAAGGCACTACAACACCTGAAGGTGCGTCAACACCTGAAAGCTCATCACCACCCGAAACCCCTATAGCTCCGGAAACTCAAGACACACCTGAAAGCTTGTCTGTCGAGGGGGAGAATGTTGATATGCTTTATGACGATTACAGTCAATCTGAACTAGAAGAGATGGTAAACGCTGAATTGGATCCATCTTATGATCCAAATTACCCTCCTCTTGTCAAATGGACCAGAGATCATCCTGTTTCCCAGGTTGTCGGTAATGTCTCTGAAAAGGTCCTGACCTGATCACAACTAAAGGCAAAACAAACTTCCTTATTTTTAAAAGTAGAATTTTGTATGTTTAACTCCTTCGTCTCAAAAGTTGAACCAAAGAAATTAACACTGCTCTTGATCACTCCGATTGGGTTCAAGCTATGCAAGACGAACTGAATGAATTCGAAAGGAATAAAGTTTGGCGTCTCATTGCAACTCCTCAAGATGCCTCAGTTGTTGGTCTCAAATGGGTATTCAGAAATAAGATGGACAAGGAAGGTAACGTGATACGAAACAATGCCCGTCTGGTGGTGAAAGGATACTGTCAGGAGGAAGGAATCGACTATGAAGAAACTTTCTCTCCTGTACCTAGGCTGGAATCCGTTAGAATATTTCTTGCCTATGCTACACACAAAAACTTTGAGGTCTACCAAATGGATGTCAAGTGCGCATTTCTAAATGGAGAGCTTGAAGAAACGGTGTACGTGGAGCAACCTCCTGGTTTCATCAATGAAAGGTACCCCAATCACTGTTACATTTTGGACAAAGCCGTATATGGACTGAAACAAGCTCCGAGGGCCTGGTATGAAACTCTAACCAAGTTTTTAAAGATGTCAAAATTCAAACAAGGTTCGGTTGACCCAACCTTCTTTCATAAGAAGGAAGGTAACCACCTTATGATTGTTCAAATTTATGTCGATGATATCATCTTTGGCTCAACGAATCCTGGCTTAACAGCTGAATTCAGAAAGCTGATGAAGAATAAAGTTGAAATGAGCTCAATGGGTCCAATTAACTTTTTCCTTGGTTTAAATATTAGACAGGGACCCGAAGGCATCTTTACTAATCAGGAAGCTTACACGAAGACTCTCCTCGCAAAATTTGTCATGATGGGAGATTCAAAGGTTAAAGTTCCAATGGCGTTCGGCACCAAGCTTACTCCATCATTGGATAAGCCAGCAGTTGATATTACGCAATATCGCCAGATGATTGGTTCTCTGATGTATCTTACTGCTAGCCGGCCTGATATTATGTTCTCTGTTTGTTACTATGCTAGATTCCAGGCGAATCCACGTGAACCTCATATGCTTGCAGTGAAGAACATACTCCGTTATCTCAACCGAACTACCTCTTTAGGCCTATGGTATCCATCCAACTCAGGCTTCTTCGTTCAAGCCTACTCAGATGCAGACCTTGGAGGTTGTGGACTAGACAAGAAAAGCACCACGGGAGGCTGCCAATTCCTAGACGGGAAGTTGGTTAGTTGGCAATCAAAGAAAAAGACCTGTGTATTTCTGTCTACCGCTGAAGCAGAATACATCGCAGCTGCCTCCTGTACTTCTCAAGTGATTTGGATCCAAAGTCAACTCCGGGACTATGGACTCAATATGAAAAAGATCCCACTATATTGTTACTCAGAAAGTGCAATTAGGATCTGTCATAACCCAGTGCAACACTCGAAGACTAAGCACATAGCACTGAGGTATCACTTCATTAACGATCATGTGGAAGATGGGAACGTCGAAAATCATTTTATTCGAACCACTGATCAACTGGCTGACATCTTCACCAAAGCTCTTCCTAAAGCGTCGTTCAACAAAATTCTACAAGGGCTAGGTATGATGGAATCGGAGTCAGTACCAAACATTACCTCTCAAACTCAAAAGTAAGAAGCGAAATAGACCGAACGTTCGGGTTCGGGTCTTGTACTAATGTACCGAAATGAACCGAACGCTCGGGTTCGGTTGAATAATCTGCTTTCGCTCATCAATCAAAGGTAGTTTTCTTGGTTGAACATCTTATGTATAATTGTTCCAAATGCATTTATCTTATTGTCAACATTATTCTCTTTTTAAAACCCTATTTTCTTTGGCAACCGAAATATATCGAACGTTCGGATTCGGTTCCAAAAATTTTTTCACCAGAAATAGACCGAACGCTCGGGTTCGGCTCCAAAGTTTTGCACAACCGAAATAAACCGAACGCTCGGGTTCGGTTCCAATATTTTTTTCTCTCAATCTTTTTGTTTATTTCACTTTTATTTTTTTTTTTATTAAAAATTCCAAAAATATATTTTTATAAATTCAAAAACTCCAAAAATATTTTGTTCTTTATTTTCTTTTTGGCTTTAATTTTATTTGTGTGTTCGTTTATGGGGAAATTATGGAATTATCTAAGTGTCCCTAGAAGCATGCTGCTGTATGTGTCCAAAGCCTCATCTGATTCTGAATAATAGGCCTTACTGACTTGGTATAAACAAACCTTGTGTTTCCAATTAGGCTTTCTTATTTATTCTAATCATGAGCTACCTAACTCTCTTCTCACATGAGATAAGAGTTTTCTGCTTGGTCCTATTTTTCACAGGAGAGGTACTTTGATTTCTTACACCATCTAAATTGCATTTCTCCATCACATTCGTTTCACAAACGTAACCCTTGAGACTCTCAGAAATTACCACTGAGGTTTATGGTTGCACAATTTCTGTGTTCATGATCTTAGTTTCGTGCCACTACGATCTAAGTGAAACCTAAAATTCAATACCCAATACGAATTGACGGTGAACAATTAATTTGCTCTAGTTTTCACTAATGAATTGACGTCCGTACCTCCTTGAAATCTCAAAATTTTCTTTTTGTGTGATTCCTATGAAATTGTTAACACCCATAACATTTCTTCCGTTGGGATCCAGTTTTAATTTTTGTTGAGATTTTATAAATTTCCTAGCCAAATTAAATTATCTCCAACCTACTTATTCAATAGACTACACCGGTCACACAAGTACTTCATTCGCTTTCTATCTTATATCAAGATTAGGAAGTTTGAATCGAAACGAAAGCCACCCTAATAAGCCTAGTTAAAAGAAGCCTTTCAACACTTCTTAATAAGTGTTTGATCGTTATTCAAAGGGAAACCACACAAACACTTTAAGGTCTCTCTTGACTTTGAAGGAAGAGATTCGTGCCCGGGATCATTTGTTTCGTGTCTTAATTGACATCACATATTTTCCCAAAAATATTGCTTTATTTCTTTTCTTTTACACCCTAATCACGAAAATCTTTGATTTTCCTAAATTCAGGTTCTATTAATTACAAGGCATTTTACTTGGATTCGCAGTTGATTAATGGATGTGGTTGATTTTAATCCACGTGGGAGTATCTTTCAAACGATGTCGTTACAATTTAAAGGGATAAGATGAAGACATGCTGACTCAGGCGGGAGTCTAATCGATTTGATTTCAAACGGCGCTAAAAAGGAAAGCGTGCTCGGGCGGGAGTAGTACCAGGATGGATGACCCCCTGGGAAGTCCTCGTGCCGAGTGGCCCAAAGCGGACAATATTGTGATACGTGCCAGAGGGGAAAGGGAGGTGATAAAATCGTGTGTTTCGGATGTCCACTCTGCCATCTCCAACATCCTCGAAGCACATGATCCTATTCTTAACTATACTGTGAGGCGTGACCTTGCAGAGCAGCTCGCTCCCACCCTTGCTCTGCTCAGCAAACTCGAAGGGCTCCTTGATTTCGTGTCCATTCCGAAACAAGGGGGAGAGAAGGAATCTATGTCCCAACCACCTCCTTCCTCAAAGGCAACTCACACTACCAAACCTCCTCTAGTAGGCCAAGCCTCCGGTTCGAGTGTGAAAGACAAAGGAAAAAAGATTGCTGAGGGAGAAGAAGAAGAAGACAAAGAAACAATCGCCGACTTGTTGAAGCGTAGAAGTCGAAGCACCGAGGCTGATATCAGTGCTCGTGTGGCAACAGAGGCTAAAGAAGCCAAACGTAAACAGAAGGAAGCCCACGACCTTCTTGAGAGTAGGAAAACTATTTTTTCCTGCCTGGACTCTCGAGAGGATGATAAAAGAAGGCATTGGCACACCGAGTATCTTGTGGCTGGAACCTGTAATCTATCTTGATTGTTCCAATACTGTCGACTCTCAGTTTGACATGACACTGACCCGAAAGGCGTTCATCTTTCATGCCTTTTCGAACGTTTCAGAGTTCCCTCATCGTCATCCACAGGTTGATTGGGACTTAATCAATTTCTATCTGAAGGCTGCTCAACCTCAGTATCAGACTTGGAGCGCTCAGAAAATTATCAACGTTCGGGTCTTGAAGCCGTATAGTGAAGGGAACTTCATCAACATTTGGTTTAAGGTACTTCGGGGAGCTGCCAAAACTGAACATGCTGTTTACCTTGCAGATCTTCCAAACCTTAATCCCCATGATTAGATTATCTTGCACAACATCCTTCTCACCAACGAAGCTGAATATGGTCCGATCATCGACCATCTCAAGAGGATGCTCGTGTGCTACATCATGGAAGTTGCACTGATGGATCAGGAAATTGCAAGCATGTTTAAGAAGAAACCAAAAATATATCCTGTCGGCCCTGCCAGTGATCTCAACCAAATGCAGATGGGTAAAATTGACTCGAGAAGGAATTCGGTCATGTTTACCAGGAGCGAAGGATAGAAATGTCTTTTTGCTTTGGCTGACAAACACCTCTACACCACTGCTTGCCTAGAGCATGTTTTGGGGATCATCCACAGATGCAAGCAGAACTCAGCGGATGATGTCAAGTACTTTGATGACATGATACAATGGTACATTCGGTTCAAACAGACTATTCTCGCTCTTATCACACGTCTGTTTGATACTGTTAAGAAGGCTCCCACTGATGGCCCGAAGAAGAAGTAGTCTCGCTCCAATTTGACGCAAAGGGGGAGATTGTTGGGTCGTGTTTTGCATTAAGTGTTGCGTCCATTGGGCTCGTTAGCTAGTCCATTTTGGTATCTCCGGTATGGGACTGTCCATCCGTGAGTTTACTAAGGTTGTATATAAATATAGGTGCTTGCATGCATCTTAGGTTAACGATAGAATAAAACGATCAAAGCATTATTTAGAAGTTTATTATTATCGTTCTTTTAACCCTAAATCATCTACAACGGAAGTTCTTAGTCGAGCTCTGTTGAGGATTGTTTGATCTAATCATTCGACATATTTTGATCCACTCTTGTTTTATTTATTGTTTTGAGTTCATCATAATACATGTTTCATAGATCTAATCGATCTTCACGTTTGTTATTTTATCCTATCAGGTAGTTGTCCCAGGGTTGTAAACACTGGACACCCCAAACACTTAATCAAAGTGTTTTCCGCTCTTTATTGTGCGTATACTTGTTTGATTAGTAATAAATGTACTAATTGTATGTGAACATATGTTATCATATGTTAAATAGGTCACTAACTGTGTCCAAGTCTTTACTTGACACCGAGCACCCAACCGGCACCTTCGTCAGATCCACTTACACCAGGTGAGTTCATACCCCTGAATGAACCTTTTAAATGTTTTTACATGTTTTATAGGGGGGAATACAAGTTAAACATGACAGTTATCATATAAATCACATGTGATTGATATCCCGCATGCACAAGGATTTACCACACTGTAAATTGTTTTACCGAATAGGATACTATAAATGGTTTTCTAAAATGTTTTCACTTGTTCAAAACTCTTACTTATACTGTTTTATCAAAGTTCATTTTAAACTGGTTTATGAAAGGTTTCCAAAGAATTTCTAAAGGTTTTCAAACTAATTTTACCAAAGACTACCAAGTTGTGATTTTCTTAACTATAAAGGTTTTTCCAAGGTTTTCATCAAAATTCTCTTTCATGCCGTATACTCTTACTTATTAGATACCGCTGCTTTGCTTTTACTTAGTTTAAACTCCTACTTGATAACGTTTCCACTTCGTGATACACTTATATTTTGTAATGCTTATAGTTTACGATTCGGTTATTCACACTGTTCGTTTACACTTCACGATTCGGTTATTCCACACTGTTCGTTTACACTTCACAATTCAGTTATTCCACACTGTTCGTTCACACTTCACGATTCGGTTATTCCACATTGTTCGGTTATACCTCATGATTCGCTAATACATCACGATTCAGTTATACTTCATGATACGTTTCCACATGTTAAACACTCAGACGTAGTTAGATGTACGTCTGTGCTTGTATAGATGCATATAAATAATGATTGAAGGACTTAGGAAGGCTTGTCCGCCCTATTTCCTTTTCTTCATTGAGATGTGGTTTGGTGGGATCGGATGGCCGTCCGAAGGTCGTTTGATTCATTACTTTTATATTATGTATGCAAGCATAGATGTATTGGTTTACATTAGTCAGTTCAATTATGAGTCTCTACCTCTAGTTCAGCACTTATATTGGAAACCCACTACCCACTATTTGGGATGCATCTTCGAGACACGACCTTCTCCATTGTCTAGTTGGTAACCAGAGTCTTCTGTAGGGAGAGAGGACATTGTGTGTATACATCTATACAATATTGACACCCCCGCACCCTGACTGCTAGATATAGTCCACGGCCAACCAAGCCAAGGGGTGACAAATGTCATATTTTATATAGACGCTTGCAGGGCGTCAGGTACTCTAGTGTCGGTTAGTATGGTTATGAGTATCCTAGGTTACCTTATAATTCATGGCCTTAAGGTAACGGTATTTTACACTATATTTTACACTGTATGCTGGAAACCCACTCTCAGAGTCACACTGTTTTTAGACCTTGCTAGCTGTATCTTTTATTTGATACTGTCTGGGGTCTGTTGTGACAACCCGATATTTCAACTCTATGTAATGACCTGAAAAGTCAATTATTGTAACCACTTTTGTGATAATGAAATTAACTTCTAAAATAAAATGTCCAAAAAGTTTCTATTTAATTACCTACTGTGATAGATGTCTTTAAACCGTGATCGTACGTAAAAAAAACGCCCAAATCCGACTTCGTATATTGAAGTTATGATTTTTCCAAGTTCGGCTTAGCAGCAGACAGCTAAAATCTCGAATAGGAGATCGAGCGACTTTTGGCCGGAATGACCTAAACGAGAATTGAAGGTCTCGACAATGGCAATTCCTTAAACACGAACCTTTTAAAAATAAATAATAAAAATAATTTCAAAATTTGCCGACGGAGTCTAAACGAAAGTTGTAGAGCGTAGTCTCACCTACGCGTGGATACAAAGAACGTTGAAAACGGAGTTCATATGAAGGAGATATGAATTTTAGAAGTTTATTAACTAAAATGTATATAAATTTAATTATAAACTCTTGGTAATACCCAAAGAGGAGTCAATAGATTGGACCGAGGTACGCCCTGCGTACCCTCGTACACCCCACATAGTCAAATCAAGGGCCCCGGTTCGCCCACGTCGCCCCCTATGCGAGCTATGCCCCGTCCCATGCAAACTCCGGGGCAGTCGAGGACTCGGTCATGCATGACGCACGGGTACGCCCCACGTACGCCCGTACGCCCCGCGTACCGAGGCCTCTCAGCCCCTATAAAAGGGATGCAAGGGTTGCGGGAAAACTTGCTCATTTCCTCTCGTTTCTCTTGCGTTTTGCCTCGCTTTCCGTGCCTGTGCTAGCCCGAATCCCTGGTCTTTTTGCCCAAGTCCCGAAGATCGTTTTTACTCCCGAGATTCCCGAGAATCCCGAGAAAAATCCGTTTCCCGAGACGAAATTCAGCCCGGTTTCCATCTCGCTTTCTTCAAACCTTCAGGTGAGTTCATACCCCTACAAACACACTTTAAATACGTTTTAAATGCTTTTTATACTCTTTTAAGGGGGGGGGGGGGAATACAAGTAAACATACGGTTATTATCGTGTATTTCATAAAAATTCACTTTACTCGTTTTTATTAAATGAATCACTTGTGATTTATTACCACTATGTGAAAACTCTTTTCATACTTTGCATGCACTAGATTTATACAAAGTATTTAGTAATTCCAAGGTATCCTTCGTTTCTAAACCGTTTTAATACATTTTAAAAACTTATGATTTATGTATTGTCAAAACTTTGTGAGAAAGGATGATCTTTGCATACAAAACTATTACTTTAATACAGACTTAGTTGAGAATCTGTGAGACATGTACATCTTCAAATACTGCCTTTTTGCTAGAAGGTATCGCTACAAGTCCTGTCTATAACCAGAGTCTCCCGTTCGGAGAACGTGTCAAATGTGTATAGATCTATACTGGAAGTCATGATCCCGCGCCCTGACTGTTAGCTACAGTCCGTCCTTTGGGGTGACAGTTTGTCATAACGCTACGACGCCTGAAGAACGTCACTACAGGCATATTATGTTTAGTATGGTTATAAAACTCATCGGATATACAATTATTATAGTACTTCTGATTGATCAATGAGTAGCTATTAAAACTATTCTTCATCTAGCAAACTGAAATCTTCTAATAGGTTTTATTATATAAATCTATGCTTCAACCTTCTAAAGCATGCAAATTTGCTTTCAGTTTTTAGTCTGAGACATTAGGCTAACTATTACTTTAGGAAAATATGAGAGTTTCCTGTATACAAAACAAACAACTAATAGGAAAATAAGAGATTTTCTTGATTCAACTATCTACATTATTTAATACAAATATTCTCATGCATTTCACACTTTTATAAGAAAATAAGGGATTTTCTTGGAAAACATACTCTCAATTTGGAATGGCATACAAGTTTTCTAACCCACTTATGAATTCACCAACTTAATTGTTGACACTTTTCTTTGAAATAACTTGTATTCTCCGGGAACCGCTAAGCAGGTTTGGAAATCAACTTTTGGGGATTAACGCGCTGGCGTTAATTACTTCTTTTGAAAGATGTTTATGTATTTATCATTTGAACATGTAATGAATACATTTATGTAAACATTTTTAAAACCTTTATATATGTATGGTGGTGTGTACTTTCCTTTCTATGAACTGTTATGATACTGAATATGACGTCCTCCGCCCCCGAACGTTTCCGCCATTCTGGTTTGGGGGTGTGACAGATTGGTATCAGAGCATTGTTTATAGTGAATTAAGTATATCAAAACCATTTTTGGTATACAACTATAAACTCAACTGGGCAAAAACACTTTAAGAAGAGTCATACTTTTGAAATTAAATTTATTTAGTCGTTGTAAAGTAAGCATGCACTCATTTCATACTAATAACAGTTTCATATCGGATCATTTTAGAAGTATTACAAATAAGTTATGCAGTGCAGGTACGCCTTGGGACATGTAATTGGAACTAGGAAGAATATAGCCTGGTCAACTATATTTGTCCGAGAGCCGACTAACGTGTGCCAAGGAGTGTCTGCAGTGGACAACAAATTTAAAACTTATCAAAAGCATATCTTATAGTCAATTCTTAACCCTATTCTCGTACAGACTCAATGGTTGGATTCCATCACCCCAATGACCCCTACTACCCCAAACAAGGTAATGGAGGATGGATCGAAGAAGATCCCGAAGAAGACGAAGAACCTATAGAGTTGGATGAAGGAGATGACTCTGGTACAGATTCAGAGCCAGTGGTTATCAATCCATCGGCCCCACAACCTCCCGTCCCTGTGAGGAACTTCCAAGGACCCACTCCTGTATGGGGGAGTCACCTCCACCATTGGAGCCAACAACAAAACCTACGCCCTCCCTACGGCATGTGCCGTGACTTCTACGATGTCCGCGGCGAAGGTTCAGCTGACCGGGCACTACCAGTAATGGTGGGCAAGCTAGCTAATCAATCCTATCAATCTGGAGTTCAAGCTATCCGGATTTCGGATGTCAACGTAGAAGTACAGGTTCACATTTCTGACATCCGTAGGCTGGATAGAATTCAGGACAATGCCCAACTCCAAATCGAGGCATTCCAAGCACAAATGATTGCAGCCCTAGCCGAATGAAGGGAACAACAAGTCGCTTTTGATAGGCGTCTAATGGAATCGAAGCAATCGGGTGTGGAGTCAAGCTCCAAGCGCAACCTACGTCGCAAGTAGTGCTTGCCAAAATTCCGAATTTTGTTATAAATTAGGACTTCGGATAAGAGTATTATTTTCTTTAAACATTCTATAATCGGAGACCTTTAGAAAGGTCAAAATTTTTTGTCTAAACTCGGATGTAACACAACTATATGTTTAATATATATTGGACATATCTCTTTCGTATGATAAGTATGTGCAGTTCATTCAATTCATAAATATATCTATTCAAACTCCATTTGTAAATCACGCTCAAGACCCTGTGTTGGTCAAACCAAGTTCTTGAACTATTAAAGAAAGTTAACTCAATATCATTCAACTCTCAACCACCAAAATTTATAATCTCTCATTTTCTTTTGGCAGCGCGATGCCTCCTCGTCCAAACCTAAGGCCCAGACCGGGCACGGCGCCACCACCAATGTATGATCCGGCCATGGTCCAGGCTGCTATCACAGCAGTAGTAACAGCAGCTCTCTAGCAAATAAACTCCAATGGAAATGGTGGTACAGGGAGCAGCACGAATCATTCCAATCGTGGCACTGGTCATGGTTAAGTAAGAGAATGTACTTATAAGGAATTCTCCAACTCAAAGCCAAAAACTTTTAATGGCATTGGGGGAGTAATTACACTAATGCAATGGTTCGAAAGGACCGAAACAGTCTTCGAGATCTGCTCATGCCAAGAAACAAGCAAGGTTAAGTTCGTTGTTTGCACCTTCATAGATCGAGCCCTCACTTGGTGGAAAAGCCATGTGAATTCTATGACTCTCACTATCGCCAACGCCATGAGTTGGGAGGATCTGAAGGTTCTACTACTGGAAGAATACTGCCCAAGGGGCGAAGTGCAAAAGCTTGAGCAAGAGCTCTGGAATCTGAAGATGACTGGGTCTGATCTAGTCGCCTACACAGCTAGGTTCAACGACCTCGCTGCATTGTGCCTTACCATGGTCAACCCAGAATCAAAGAAAGTTGAAAGGTACATTTGGGGGTTGTCACCTCAGATTCAAGGGCATGTCCTAGCTTCCAACCCTATTACCTACAACAGCGCTAAACGCCTGGGTCAGCGATTCATCGACCACGGGGTAAAACAGGGTACCATTCCAGCTACCGCCAATCCATCTAAGGAGGCACAGGGCCAGAATAGGCCTTGGAACAAGAGAAGGGACAAAACCTACAGGAGAACCCCAAGAAACAACAAGTAGTAGCGACCCACGCTATTACTGTACCTACCAACACTGTCCCCACAAGCTCATACAATGGGAAACTTCCGAAATGAAACCAATGCAACTTCCACCACCACGGTCTCTGTCGTGACCTCCAATGCACTAGGTGCAATAAAAAGGGGCTTACAACACGCTAATGCAAAGAGTCGACACAACAATCCTCCCTTACTGCTAATGCCGGAGTAAGTCACGCCTGCTTTGAGTGCGGAGACACGGAGCACTACCGCAGGGACTGCCCGAAGGCAAACAAGAGGAATACCGGCGAAAGGGGCCGAGTATTCGAAATGGGACAAGATGAAGCCGTTGCGGACCCCACTGTTGTTACGGGTACGTTTCTTCTTGATAACTCGTATGCATGCATTTTGTTTGATAGTGGAGCGGAGAGAAGTTTTGTGAGTCACGATTTTAAAGGCCTGCAAAAGCCATCACCACAATCATTAAGTGAACCGTTTATAGTAGAAATGGCCAACGGTAAAACCGAAGGCACTAAGGAGATATACTTAAACTATACCCTAACTCTAAACGATAATCCCTTTCCAATCAACCTCATGCCAGTCTCGATTAAGAGTTTCGATGTCATCATTGGCATGGATTGGCTGAGTTCTCATCATGCTGACATTTTATGTTATGATAAGGCCGTTCGCCTTAATCTACCAACCGGCGAAACTTTCCTTGTCTTGGGCGACAGACCTAGTACCACTCTTCGTATCATCTCAAACATCCAAGCTCAGAAGTGCCTACGCAAGGAGTATCACGCGTTTCTGGCACATGTCGTGGATGTGAAACGCTAAGTCCAGGGCGTCAAGAATGTGCCTGACGTATGCGATTTTTCCGACGTTTTTCCCGAGGACCTTCCAGGAATACCACCCACGAGATAAGTCGAGTTCAGAATCGACCTGGTTCCCGGAGCTACCCCAGTAGCCAAAGCGCCCTATCGGTTAACCCCGGCGGAGATGTAAGAGCTATCCAGCCAACTGAATGAGCTACTCGGAAAAGGATTCATCGGGCCGAGCTTCTCGCCTTGGGGAGCACCCATATTATTCGTGAAAAAGAAGGATGGATCATTCCGGATGTGCATCGACTACCGATGACTCAACAAACTTACCATCAAGAACTGTTATCCCTTACCCCGAATCGATGACTTATTCGACCGACTCCAAGGATCCAACTACTTCTCCAAGATCGATCTGAGGTCAGGATATCACCAGCTGCGAGTCCTAGAGAGTGATGTTCCCAAGACGGCCTTCCGAACGAGATACGGACATTATGAGTTCGTAGTGATGCCGTTCGGACTAACCAATGCCCCGGCCGTATTCATGGACCTAATGAATCGGGTATGTCGTCCATTCTTGGATAAATTTGTGATAGTATTCATAGACGACATACTCATTTATTCAAAGAATAAAGAAGAGCATAGTCAACATCTGAGACAAGTCTTAGAGACGTTACTAACTGAGAGACTCTAAGCAAAGTTCTCGAAATGTGAGTTTTGGATTAGAAGGGTGGACTTCCTCGGTCACGTGGTCAGCAAGGAAAGAATCCACGTGGACCCATCAAAAATCAAGGCTATCAAAAATTTGTCTGCACCAACTACACCAACAGAGATTCGCCAGTTTCTAGGTCTTGCTGGTTATTATCGAAGGTTCATTCAGAACTTCTCCAGCATCGCAAAGCCTCTTACCTCCTTAACTCAGAAAGGGGTGACCTACAACTGGGGAGAAAAACAAGATGCTGCATTTCAATCTTTGAAACATGCCCTTTGTATTGTGCCCATCCTTTCTCTTCCAGAGGGGACCGAAGATTTTGTGGTGTATTGCGATGCTTCGAAGCAAGGGCTGGGCTGTGTACTAATGCAGAGAGGAAAGGTTATTGCATATGCCTCGCGACAACTGAAAACGCACGAAGTCAACTACACCACTCATGACCTAGAACTTGGAGCAGTGGTCTGCGCTCTAAAAATCTGGAGGCACTACCTATACGGGACCAAGTGCACCATCTTTACGGACCAGAAGAGCCTTCAACACATCTTCGACCAGAAGGAGTTAAACATGAGACAGCGACGTTGGGTTGAATTGCTCAACGAATACAAATGTGAGATTCTCTATCATCTCGGAAAGGCAAACGCCGTGGCCGATGCCCTTAGTCGTAAGGAGTACTCTGGTCGAAGAGTGAAGTCATTAACCATGTCGATCCATTCGCACCTGTCAGCACAAGTCAAGGAGGCTCAAATAAAGGCCTTGAAACCCGAAAACGTGACAGGTGAGACCCTTAGGGGGATGGACAAGAACCTAGAAATCAAGAGTGACGGAGTATGCTACTTCATGGACCGAATCTGGACACCTAAGTTTGGTAGGTTTAGAGAGGTAATTATGAGCGAAGCACACAAGACTCCGTACTCCGTGCACCCAGGGTGAGATAAGATGTATCTAGATCTCAAGCAACTCTACTGGTGGCCAAACATGAAAGCAGAGATTGCTACCTATGTGAGCAAGTGTTTGACTTGCGTCAAGATAAAAATAGAACACCAAAAACCCTCAAGTCTACTCCATCAACCTGAAATACCTGAGTGGAAATGGGAACAAATTTCCATGGACTTCATAAAGAAACTGCCCAAAACTCAGGGCGGCCAAGATACTATTTGGGTGATCGTCGACAGACTAACCAAGTCCGCTCATTTCTTACCGATCAAGGAAACTGATAAGATGGAAAAACTATCGAGAACCTACATCCAGGAGATCGTACGACTTCATGGAGTGCCGATGTCTATCATCTCAGATAGGGACAGCAGATTCACTTCCAGATTCTGGCAATCATTGCAAAAATCCATGGGAACAAGGTTGGATATGAGTACAGCATACCACCCACAAACTGATGGACAGAGTGAGAGGACGATCCAAACCTTGGAAGACATGTTGCGAGCATGTGTAATCTACTTTGGTAAAGCGTGGGATGTTCACTTACCTTTAGTCGAGTTCTCTTTTAACAATAGTTATCATACTAGTATCAAGACTGCTCCATTTGAAGCCCTTTACGGCTGTAAGTGCAGGTCACCTCTATGCTGGACGGAAGTAGGCGACACGCAGTTGGCAAGAGGTCTAGTCCCTGATAGCACCCTCATTGGTCCGGAGATCATCAGAGAAACGGCTGAAAAGATCGTTCAAATACGAGAACGACTGCAATCCTCAAGGGATAGGCAAAAGAGTTATGCCGACAAAAGACGACAACCCTTGGAATTTCAGATTGGAGACCGTGTACTGCTAAAGGTCTCACCCTGGAAGGGCATGATACGCTTTGGAAAGCATGGGAAACTAAATCGTCGGTACATTGGACCCTTCGAAATCATTTCAAGAATTGGTCCAGTGGCTTACAAACTCCAACTTCCAATCGAGCTTAACAAAGTACATCCAGTATTCCACGTATCGAGCTTGAAAAAGTGTTTGTCCGACGAAACACTAGTAATTCCACTCGAAGAAATCGAACTTAACGAAAACCTTAACTTTGTGGAAGAACCCGTCAAGATCATGGATAGAGAAATTAAACGAACTAAGCAGAGTCGAATACCCATAGTAAAGGTTCGCTAGAACGCTAAGCGAGGACCTGAATTCACATGGGAACGAGAAGATCAGATGCAACAGAAGTATCTGCATCTTTTCGTCAGCCCCTAAAACTTTTCTTTTGTTTAATTTCGGGACGAGATTCCCTCTAACGGGGGGATGATGTGACAACCTGATATTTCAACTCTATGTAATGACCTGAAAAGTCAATTATTGTAACCACTTTTGTGATAATGAAATTAACTTCAAAAATAAAATGTCCAAAAAGTTTCTATTTAATTACCTACTGTGATAGATGTCTTTAAACCGTGACCGTACGTAAAAAGAACGCCCAAATCCGACTTCGTATATTGAAGTTATGATTTTTCCAAATTCGGCTTAGCAGCAGACAGATAAAAACTCGAATCGGAGATCGAGCGACTTTTGGCCGGAATGACCTAAACGAGAATCGAAGGTCTCGGTAATGGTAATTCAGCGGTAAAAAGTCTGGCAAAAACCGACGTCAGAGAAAGAAGTTATGAGTTTCTAAAGAAATTCCTTAAACACGACCCTTTTAAAAATAAATAATAAAAATAATTTCAAAATTTGCCGACGGAGTCTAAACAAAAGTTGTAGAGCGTAGTCTCACCTACGCGTGGATATAAAGAACGTCGAAAACGGAGTTCGTATGAAGGAGATATGAATTTTAGAAGTTTATTAACTAAAATAAATATAAATTTAATTATAAACTCTTGGTAATATCCGAAGAGGAGTCAGCAGATAGGACCGAGGTATGCCCTACGTACCCTCTTACGCCCCGCGTACTCAAATCAAGGGCCCCGGTTCGTCCACGTCGCCCCCTATGCGAGCTACGCCCTATCCCATCCGAACTCCGGGGCAGTCGAGGACTCGGACATGCATGACGCACAGGTATGCCCCGCGTACGCCCGTACGCCCCGCGTACCGAGGCCTCTCAGCCCCTATAAAAGGGATGCGAGGGTTCTAGGAAAACTTGCTCATTTCCTCTCGTTTCTCTTGCGTTTTTCCTCGTTTTCTGTGCCCGTGCTAACCCGAAGCCCTGGTCTTTTTGCCCAAGTCCCGAAGATCGTTTTTACTCCCGAGATTCCCGAGAATCCCGAGAAAAATCCGTTTCCCGAGACGAAATTCTGCCCGGTTTCCATCTCGCTTTCTTCAAACCTTCAAGTGAGTTCATACCCCTACAAACACACATTAAATACGTTTTAAATGCTTTTTATACTCTTATAAGGGGGGGGGGGGGGGGGGGGGGAATACAAGTAAACATACGGTTATTATCGTGTATTTCATTAAAATTCACTTTACTCGTTTTTATCAAATGACTCACTCGTGATTTATTACTACTATGTGAAAACTCTTGTCATACTTTGCATGCACTAGATTTATACAAAGTATTTAGTAATTCCAAGGTATCCTTCGTTGCTAAACCGTTTTAATACATTTTAAAAACTTATGATTTATGTATTGTCAAAACTTTGTGAGAAAGGATGATCTTTGCATACAAAACTATTACTTTAATACAGACTTAGTTGAGAATCTGTGAGACATGTACATCTTCAAATACTGCCTTTTTGCTAGAAGGTATCGCTACAAGTCTTGTCTATAACCAGAGTCTCCCGTTCGGAGAACGTGTCAAATGTGTATAGATCTATACGGGAAGTCATGATCCCACGCCCTGACTGTTAGCTACAGTCCGTCCTTTGGGGTGATAGTTTGTCATAACGCTACGACGCCTGAAGAACGTCACTACAGGCATATTATGTTTAGTATGGTTATAAAACTCATCGGATATACAATTATTATAGTACTTCTGATTGATCAATGAGTAGCTATTAAAACTATTCTTCATCTAGCAAACTGAAATCTTCTAATAGGTTTGATTATATAAATCTATGCTTCAACCTTCTAAAGCATGCCATTTGCTTTCGGTTTTTAGTCTGGGACATTAGGCTAACTATTACTTTAGGAAAATATGGGATTTTCATGTATACAAAACAAACAACTAATAGGAAAATAAGGGATTTTCTTGATTCAACTATCTACATTATTCAATACAAATATTCTCATGCATTTCACACTTTTATAAGAAAATAAGGGATTTTCTTGGAAAACATACTCTCAATTTGGAATGGCATACAAATTTTCTAAACCACTTATGAACTCACCAACTTAATTTTTGACACTTTTCTTTGAAATAACTTGTATTCTTAGGGAACCGCTAAGCAGGTTTGGAAATCAACTTTTGGGGATTAACGCGCTGGCGTTAATTACTTCTTTTGAAAGATGTTTATGTATTTATCTTTTGAACATGTAATGAATACAATTATGTAAACATTTTTAAAACCTTTATATATGTATGGTGGTGTGTACTTTCCTTTCTATGAACTGTTATGATACTGAATATAACATCCTCCGCCCCCGAACGTTTCCGCCGTTCTGGTTTGGGGGTGTGACATCTGTATTCTCTGTTTTTAGACCTTGCTAGCTATATCTTTCATTTGATACTGTCTGGGGTCTGTATTCTCTGTTTTTAGACCTTGCTAGCTGTATCTTTCATTTGATACTGTCTAGGGTTTGTATTCTCTGTTTAGACCTTGCCAGCGGTACCTTTCATTTGGTACCGTCTGGGGTCAGTGTCTCCCTTTGTTAGACTGAGCCAGGCGTGTCGTTTGTCCGATACTTTACTGGAGTCTATGAGTCCTTTTGCCTTAGTCAACAGTCTTCACTGCTAAGGCACATATTATTTCCCTAAGTTCTCTTGGTTTCTTTAATAATCAAATTCTGTATTTGGATAATGATTGCGATTAAGGGAAAACTACTTTTTACCACATAACTCCGTCCAGTCTTGGTAGAAGATTGCTTTTATTAAAGAAAATATCGGATTTTCTGGAAAAGACACTAATTTAATGGATACTCTAAAACTACCACTTTATTTAAAATTATTTGAATAAAATGACACTAAATACTTATGAACTCACCAGCATTTGTAAAAATGCTGATACTCGCTTTTCAAATAACTTGTATTCTCAGGTCAGCATTGGACAAGTACATCCCCGGAGCTTGTGACAAAGACAATTTAGTACCAACTTGTACCTATATTAATACTTGTATTACTTTTTGGTATTGTAATGTAAACCATGTAAAACTATTACTATTAATGCAATGGTTGTTGTACTTTGATTACTATAATGCATGTGTTGTGATACTTGACACGACGTGATCCACCCCAGAACGTTTCGCCGTTCCGGTTTTGGGGTGTGACAATTTAAAACATTGATTAAGGGGTATGAACTCACCTGTAGTGAGTGGTACGGATGAACTGAAGATGTAGGATTGCTAGGTGTCAAGTGAAGTCTTAAACACACTCTATGATCCTATTTAACATATAATAACACATATATGTATCAAATTAGTCTTTAAACAACTAATAAACAAAGTCAAGACACCCTAGAACATGTTAAAAACCTTTAACAAGTGTTATAAGCCTCAAGAATTGCATCTAAGTGTTGTAGGGAAATCTAGTGTGTGTAGGGTTCATGGAAAACTCTCTAATGGAGTTCACGGCCCTATGGTCATCAACAAAGGAGTTTACGGTCGTAAACTCATGGGTTTATGGCCGTAAGCTCCTACTTACTTGACTACTTGATGTTTTGAGGCTTTACAAGACCCTAAGAAGCATTTCTACTTAATGGCAAAGTCTTTGGAAGAGATTAGGGCACTCTATAACTCCTTTAAGGAGTTCACGGCCCTAGAACCAATCCCCTTATAGATTATGTCCGTAATCTCTCATGGAAAGGGTGTTTTTGGCGTTTTCAAGTCCCTAACTTAACTAGGAATGAATCTAGGCTAGTGTCCAAGGCTTATGAAGAGTTAAAGCATACTCTTGGCCCTTAAAGAAGGGTTTACGGTCCAAGATGTTCTTGGGCCGTAAACTCTTTGATCTTGTGTTTTTCTTATGATTTCTTGGTTACTAGACACATATCAAGCCCTATAATACACTTACATAGAAGTACTCACGATTTGGGATGAAAGGCCGAAGATCCGTGAGAGAGAATTTGGCTTTTATCTAGTTGGAAATGGAAAAAATGAATAATTATGGCTAAGGACCATATATATACCCGTGGGGTTTTTGGCAGAAAATATTTTATTCAGGCAGTGAAATCTAATATCAACGAGTCTTGGAATAACAGAATTGCACAATACCCTAGTGCATCCTCTCTCGTGATATCTCTTTAAGTGTAAATCCTGAAATACTCAAACTTATACCAAAAGTATGAAAATTTACTGCAACTGTTCTAACTTCTATTGACTTCATATTGTTTGTCCAGAATAGAAATTTCGGGTTGTCACATCACCCCCCCTGTTAGAGGGAATTTCGTCCTGAAATTAGAATTTAGGTAAGGAAGTAGGTATGAATGATCGATTCATGAGGTGGGAACTTCCTAATCGATTGGTTCTCGTGCTCATAAGTGAATTCGGGTCCTCAGCTGGTATCCCAACGAACCTTCACTAATGGGCGACGACGTCTGCCTCGTCCGTTTGACCACTCGGTCGAGGGTCACTACGGTTCTTCTAGGAAGGCAAGAATCTCGTGAATCTCAATCTCGTCAAGTGGGATTACGAGAGTCCTGACGCAAACGTATGGTTTCAAGATCGAGACGCGATGGGTAAAATGTACGTTACTATGCTCACAGAGTAGGTCTAGTTTGTGAAATACAGGACCGATTCTGGTAAGAATCTCGGAGGTCCTAACTATCTTGGATTTAGCTTTCCACGCTTTACGAAGCGTATTAAGTCATTCCCAGAGCAAGACTTCCTCAAGAATTTGGTCTCTCACTTGGAATTCCAAGGTTTCTTGCTTATCTTCCCAGTTAAGGGCCACCCTCTGCTGGGTCAAAGTCGTAAGGGTTTCTATAATTTGCGAGGAGTTATGAATGGACTACGACAGTAGGTCTGCAAGACCTAGAATTTGGCGAATTTCTGTCGGCGTCTTCGGTGTCGACAAATTCTCAACGGTTTTGATAAATTGAAAGAGTACTCAAGAATTTCCACATCACTAAGAGTACTCAAGAATTTCCACATCAATTCCAAAACTCGTGTTTAGAGAACTGCGCGCAGAGTTTTCTCCGAGGGAAATGTTTCCATGTTTTCCTTCTTACTAATAGAGTGGATAAGTAAATCATCTACATAGAGGATGACGAACTGATCCAAGTAAGAATGGCGTACCCTATTTATTAAACTCATGAATGCTACGGGCGTATTGGTCCTATTCGAGGGGAATCACTACGGACTCGAAGTGTGTGCATCGAGTTCGGAAGGTATTTTTCCGGACATCCTTCCCTACCACTCGAACTGGTGATACTCGGATCTCAGGTCCATTTCGGAAAGTACTTCTTTCCTTGCGTTTGCTCAACCAACACAATCATGCGAGGCAGAGATAATGATTTCTGTTTGAAATCTTGACGGAGTCCCCGATAGCCGAGGTACATATGATTCAATCCGTCGACTTCTGGAAGAATAAGACCAGAGCTCTCAAGCGTGAGAAGCCTAGTCTTCCATTTCTATTTCTGTGTAGCTCGCTAAGTTGTCCGGACTTTTCTAGTATCTTCGTAGGTGTTTAGACTGTAGGGCGATCTGTTTACAGGAGGCATAAAGGGTTCTAAGTTTGTTCACATGACGATGCGATTACTCGTAGTCTTGGGCAGTCTCCGTCCTGAAGTTCATATTAGAATTCATATATGGTTCAACGATCACAATCTCGTGTATACGAGTCATATATAATTAAGATTGAAAAGATATTCGAATAACTGATTCTTCTTTCATGTTCACATCCTAATGAGGGAAGGAAGTTAGAATGGAATCATCAATTCTAAACCTATAGAAACTTGATTATATATCACCCCTATATATACATTCTTCAGCGATAGGTCAACTGTATGGATCCTTGGATTGAACTTGACGTACTATACGAGTGGTACTTCGGGGATTTCTTCGGAAATAAAAAGAACTTTGAGGTACTCCATTCATGAGTACTTCAGTGTTCTGATGTGACGGATTCGCTAAAAAGACGTTTACGGAGAAAGAGATGTATGTATGAAGCTGGTATTGTGCGGATCAAATTGAATCTAGTCATATGGTAATGTCGGAATCATAAAGAAACTTAAGAACATTAGAAGCTAGTCCAGTTTCAATGAACATTAGCTATTCAATAGAAGCTAGTCCAGTTTCAATGAATTTCAGACTTTTCCGAATAAGTTGGTGTACATTAGGGTTTATGTTTAAGGAGATATCAGGAGAGTGGATGCTCATGGGTTTGTGAAACTTCAGTATTCAAAACTTCTTAATGTTAGAGTTCAATTCCGGAATAAAAATATTTTCTGCCAAAATATTTCAGGACTATAAATAGATTTCTAAACTAAATTCATTCATTATTCACATTTCCAACTAGAGAAAAGCCATTTTCTCTCTCACGGATCTTCGGGTTTTCATCCCAAATCATGAGTACACTTCTCTAGTTGTTTTATAATGCTTGTTATATGCTTAATAACATAGATTACATGTCAAATATGTGAGATCCGGGAGTTTACCGCCCAAGAACGTTCTTGGGGAGTAAACTCCAAAAAGAGGCTTAAGAGCTATCTAGTCCCATTTCCTTGATAAGTGAATAACTTAGGCTTGTATGTAAGTAAATTAGGGACTAGAAAAAAATCAAAAACACCAAGCTTTAGGTGTTTATGGCCCAAGAATTTCTTGGACCGTGAACTCCAAATTCAAGGGCTTAAAGGTGCCCTAATCACTCCTAAGGCTTTAGACTTTAATACCCATTTAATCCTAGCTAATTTATGGACTTCAAAACATCAAAAGCACCCCTTAAAGGGAGTTTACGGCCAAGAGAATGCTCATAGGCCGTAAACACCAAATAAGGGCACCAAAGTGTGCCTAGGGTCCTCCTTAGCCTTAAACAAATGCCTAGAATTTATCCTACATGTGTTTGGGACTTGAAAGAATTAAAACACCCATCCCATGTGAGTTTATGGCCGTAAACTCTAAGGGATATGGCCTTTTGGCCGTAAACTCCTCAAAGGAGTATTTTCTATGCCCTAAACTACCAAAAGGATTAAACCACCAAGCAAGGCTTATTCTAGAAATCATACGCCACTTTAAAACACCAATTACCACCAAGAATGGAGTTCACGGCCGTAAACTCAAGGATTTACGACCGTAAACTCCTTGTGTGGGGTTTATTGAGGAGTAAACTCTTATACAAAGCCCTTTGGTACATTATACCCCTTTAGCCTTGTCCCATAGCAACTTAGATGCAACCATTAGGACCTATAACACTTATACAAAGTGTTTACATGTTCCTGAGTGTCCCAACTTATTTCATTAAGTTATTATTTGGCTAATTAGTTATATATATGCTCATTATATGATAACTAGGCTCGTGCGTGTGAACAAGTCTCTGTTTGCCACCTAGCACGGTATCCGATACTTCAATCCAATCTACTCACCACAAGTGAGTTCATACCCCTTTAATTCACCATTGAAAGACTTTTAAATGTTTTAAATACTTTATGGGGGGGATACAAGTTAAATGCTTATAGTTATTGAATCAATCACATGTGATTAATAACTAGAAAACCAATGATTTTATCACTGTTCAAACTGTTTCACTTCAAAATGTTTTACAAACTATTTTAATTATCAAATAATTTAATTTAAACTTTGTTATACTTCTTCTAAATTGCATGCACATATGTGTATAGATATATAAGCAATGTTTAAAGGGCCTAGGAAGGCCATCCGCCCTATTTCCTTTTCGCGCTTGAGATGTGGTCTGGTGGGATTTCGGGTAGCCCTCCGAAGGTCGTTTCAATATTAATTATATTTCAAATGTACATATATAGACATAAAAGTACTCCTTTATTCATACTTATCAGTACATCATCAGTAAGTTACCATCGGGGTAACACAGGATCATACTACTACAACTTCTAGATCAATGAGTCAGTTCATTCATGAGTCAATACTTATTACTACGAGTACATATACAACTATACTAGACAGAGAACATATACGACTATACTAGACAGAGAACATATACAACTATACTAGAGGGAGAACATATACAACTATACTAGAACAGTTCATTACATTACATATACTAGAATACGTTCATTATTGTGATATTAATCGGAGCATGACTTAAATGCCATGGCCCGATGTGACAACCCCAAATCTAATTCCGTTAAAAATCCCATTTTCACTAACGGAAAGCGTCACTATACATTATTTTACGTAATATTTGGAACCGTCAATATCCGAATATCTAAATTTAAGCATGGTTTGATATTATTATAAGTAATATGTCTCATAGGTGTTAACCCCGTTTAACCTAATAGAGTGGTTTTACCTTCTCAACCACTTCACCCGGGTAAAAAGTTTTAACCCAGTTAAATTAAACATCGGGTAGCCGTGTATCGGGTGCATTTCCCAAGGCATATGCAATGGTGTTCCCAACATTTGAACACTCATTCACTACACACCCACTCTCTCTCTCTACTTTCTCTCTCTAGACTCAAAAACGACCCCGATTCCGCTAATTTCCGACTTCCAAACGTAAGTACTCATCCCCTATCTTATTCTAGACATGCTTCATTGAATTTGTGGGCCAAAAACCATAGGAATCAAGATTCAAAGAGGAGTTTACGGCCTAAGAAGCTCCTTAGGCCGTAAACCCCCAAATCCAAGCCAAAGACCATGTTACTCCTTCTTGCATGTTAGTATACTAATTAAGGCATATAACTAGAAGAGTTTGGACCTTAGAACACAAGAGAATGATGCTTGAAAAGGAGTTTACGGCCCAAGCATGTGCTTAGGCCGTAAACCCCTCAAACACCCCACAAATCCATGTTTTAAGCCCCAAAAACACTTCTAGGGTGTTTGGTGAATTAGACTTGACTCCAAGGAAGGCTTGAGTGCATTAAACATCAACATTTGAGGCCAAAAAGAGGAGTTTACGGCCTAGCATAAGCTTGGGCCGTAAACACCCAAGAAATTGTGTCAAACAAGTCCCTAAACTACCCTAATGCATGAAAGGAATTAATCTAAGGCCTATGGAAGTGTGTTGTACCATTAAACACTTCATTTTGACACCAAATGAAGAGTTTACGGCCAAGGATGTTCTTGGGCCGTAAACTCCCCATAAATATGTGCCAAATTGCTCCAAACTCACTATAGGACCTTCTAGGATTTTTCTAAGCCAATTGGGACCATGTTGTACAAGTAAAACCATCATCTTAAGGGAGTTATAGGAGTTTACGGCCCAAGAACAAGCCTTGGCCGTAAACTCCCCTAAAATATCACAAATTTAGATGTTTAATCCTTCCCTCTTGGTCCAAAACACACACCACTAAATCAAGGAAGTGAGATAAGGCCTTAAACACACATTTTGGAGTGTCACAAGAGTTTACGGCCAAGCCTAGGGGGCTTACGGCCGTAAACTCCCAATGAATGGCTTTTAGGCCATAAACTCTAAGAGAATAAACTCTAGGACCCTCCCGTAAACCATCCATGTCCTTGTACCACTCCCGGGAACCCTTTCTAGGCCTTAAAACCCCGAAAACGACACTAGAATGTCCAAATTCTATAATGAAAAGCATAAGATGATTAACTTCTTGAAAAATACATATTTCATATGACATTAGGGTCCTAAAAGGTGCTCAAGTGGTTATTTGGTACCAAACGCTCAATCGACACTATTACCCGATTTACCCGATTTACCCGATTTCCGCGATTTCAGGTGAGTTCATACCCCTTTAATGAACCTTTCAAGTGTTTTACATGTTTTAGGGGGGAGATACAAGTTGCTTACAAATGTTTATGTAAAGTTTTACAGAACGATTTCCGAGTTACAAGGACTAATCACATGTGATTCACTACTCTTAGTTCAAATCACATGTGATTTGCCCCTATGCCTTAAAAACGGGTTTTACCCTTTCCAAACTATTTTTAAACATTGAACCAGAATTTAAATATTCATTTGGCAAAATACCTTTATTTAATCAATTTGCTTATAAAATGTAACCACTCTGATATATTTATATAAATAAGACTTGGAGGACTTAGGACCGATATCTCGCCTTATTTCCTGTTCTTGTTTGATTGTGGGCTTAGGGTAGTAGTTATCCGTCCGACTGTCGTTGATTT
The DNA here is from genome assembly GCF_002870075.4 of Lactuca sativa. NCBI lineage: Eukaryota > Viridiplantae > Streptophyta > Magnoliopsida > Asterales > Asteraceae > Lactuca > Lactuca sativa. The sequence continues at coordinate 301,156,489 of NC_056626.2, forward strand.
CTTACTTATATAAAATCTGTATATCAGTGTGGGATACGAATGTTACTGCTTTCACTTAATGCTAAAGTCACTAACGTGCTAAGAAACATCCCCACTAAGATAACCATAATAGGTATGGTTAGGGTCGCTACCGCTACTACTCGCTAAAGCTATTACTAACTACACTATAATACTCACTATCACTAGACGATACACTAGTAAGAGAATACACTATGATCAATACTAAAAGATTACTACACTATAACAACAGAGAAAACACTAAACAAACAATAATACACTAAACCACTACGAGATACTCTATTCGCTATTCACTACGCCCAGAGTGTTCCAGCAGGACACGACTCTACATGTATAGATCTATACGGGGGCAGACGCTATTACATCCCGACTGTTAACTCAGTCCGCGCCGTACAGGGCCAGGGATGTCACTACTTCACTACACTGTGCATGACCGGGAAGGTCATGGGATTCTCTATTATTCTCACTATTGGTAAATTACAAGGAATACCCCACAACTACACTAAAACACTACACTAAATGTTAAACCACATCCCGAAGTAAGCAAGTAACTATCACTAAAGGAAGCTCGCACCTCTATCATTGGTTACGAGCTTAACTTATCCTATCACACTGTTATTTGGAGATTTGCCAAAGTATTTTTACAATAAATTGGTTTTCAAAGAGACAAAGAATGCATACTTTTCACAGATTGCCACTTACAATGTATTTCCTGGAAAATATGGGATTTTCTAAGTTTCTACTACTTATGAACATAAATGATACATTTTTAAACACTAATGCTTTGTATACAAAAACTCACACTAAACTCTTATGAACTCACCAGCTTTATGCTGATAATTGTTTTCAAAATAACTTGTATCTTCAGGTCAAAGATAGACAGGTACAGACGCGGCATTTTTGGAGAAGGTGGAGCACACAAGACCCATCTCTTATTTTTGAATTACTTTTGAGTGATTGTTAAACATTACAGAACACGCATGTAATTAAATTCACTATGTAATGCTATGGTTGTATGTTTCTTGTTTCTACTATTATGCAATTGTGATGATACTGTTCACTACGTCATCCACCCCGAAACGTATTCCGCCGTTATTGGTTTTGGGGTGTGACAGATTGGTATCAGAGCATTGTTTATAGTGAATCAAGTATATCAACCTATAAAAGATATACGAACTATAAACACTTCGGGACTAAAACACTCTGACCAAAAATATATACTGTTAAGTATCTAAAAGATCTAACTAAGTATATATATATACACCCATCACTATGAAACGCAGGAATCAGTATCATCCTAGAACAAAACAAAAGTATTAAGATTGTTGGGCAGCATAATTGGGTTTAGAGACATATAGTCACATTCAGGGTGATGTAGCCTGATCAACTACGTTTTCCTGAGGGTGACTAGCATGTGCCTAAATTCGGTTGTGATGTTGCAACAAGTCTAAAACTTACCAACAATACCACAATAACGCTACCATAAGAATACTATAGGAGTATTCTGTATCTCTAGATTATACGTATGTATTAACAAAAACAGTCATTACCAGTAGGAAAATAGTTGCTAAGTGGATACACCACGATTACATGTGATTAGGGCGCTATAGACTCAGAATCGGCAGCCTTTGCTTCATTCCCTGTTCTTGTTTGATTGGGGGTCTGAAGTTAGGGTGGTTTATTCGAAGGACTATCTTGCTTCGATTACATGTAATCGGTATGCACTATGCAAGTATTGGGTCAACTAGTAATGATTCTCCCTATAAGTATCTTAGAATAGTACGTCTATTAATCTTCTTTCCCCCTTTCTCGCGTAGATAGCATGGCTGGCTTCCACCTACCCGGCGATCCGTACTTTCCGAACCAGGGCAATGGAGGATGGCTCGAAGAGGAGTCAGACGACGATCACCCTATTCCTTTGGATGATCATCATGCTGAAGGCTTCTCGGATAGCTCGAGCTCCGAGCCAGAAGTCAACAACCAACCTCCTGATGCCCCGAACCCTAACCCCCGACCGGCATTTCAGGGCCCCACTCCTATGTGGGCAATGTCCTTGCATCGATGGAGCGAGGAGCAGGGTCAGCCCTTGCCTTACAATGGAGACCGAAGTTTCTACAACATAAGCGAAGGAGGATCAGCAGATCGGGTTCTGCCCATCATGATCCGAAGGATTGCCAGGAATGTTGAGCAAGGCCAAGCTGCCATTGGTCGAATGGTAGAAGTGGATGCCAACTCAAACCTCAACACTGTTCGCATCCGCCAACTCGAAGAAGCCATGGACAGGACAAGGAGGACCAACGAGGCTCTGCAGCATCAGCTGGCAGCATCCCGAGCTGAAATTAGGGAACTCCGAGCACGCCAAAGGGCTCATGATCGACACCTTCAAGAAGTTATGCGTCAACTAGAGGATCTAAGGATTCGCCCGACAAGCAGCCGTCGCCAGTAGTAGGCATCTAGTTACCTCACTCTTTTGTTTAAAGGACTAGCCTTTTATCTCTATGTTCCATAGGTCTCTTGTCTGTAAACATTCCTAGTTTAAAAGTACCCTAGTTGAACCTCTAAACTGCCAACATTTTCTCTATGTTATGATGTAAGACCTACTGCTAGGTCAATTTTCATGAACTTCTGTTGCATCATTAATACCAGTATATTGGCAGATGATTTCTCTATTGATATAACTCTTACCCTGACCTTGGATTATGTTGATTTAATCCATGAGGCACACTATTCATATTCGCAATAGGCTCTTACTATTGCTATCATTTCTATGATCTTCCAGTGAAGGATGCCTCCACGAAAGCGTCCCAGCAGAGGAAGACCTGAAACTCAAACCCCTCCTCCACCACCTCCTCCTCCGCAGTTCGATCCGGTGTTGTTCCAAGCGGCTGTGACTGCGGCTGTAACAGCAGCCATGGCCCAGATGAACTCGGGTGATGCGAGCGGTGGAAATTCTAGATTTGGTGAAGTCCACCAACGAGTGCAGGGATGCACTTATAAAGACTTCATGAATTGTAAACCTACTTTCTTTGATGGGACCGGAGGAATTCTGGCATTGTCCCAATGGTTCGAGAGAACCGAAGCTGTATTCGAAATGTGCTCTTGTCCCGAAGAGAGCAAAATCAAGTTCGCTACTGCTACCTTCACTAACAGGGCTTTGTCATGGTGGAACGGCCATGTCAACGCACTCTCCTTGGTCACAGCCAATGCCATGGGCTGGGACACTCTAAAAGATCTTATGAGAAGGGAGTACTGCCCTAGGGGCGAAGTTCAGAAGCTTGAGGAAGAACTCTGGAACCTCAAGATGAAGGGGACCGACATAACAGCTTATACGGCCAGGTTTTGCGACTTGGCGGCTATGTGTCCCAACATGATCCCCTCTGAAAATAAGAAGATCGAGCGTTACATCTGGGGCTTAGTGCCCCCGTATCGTGGAAATGTTCTGGCTTCACGCCCTACCACTTTCGACAGCGCCAAGGAGTTGGCCCAGAGTCTGATCAATCACGAAATCTCCTCTACTCCAGCAACAACAACCACAACAACCACCGCACCATCCGGATCATCCGACAGAAAGAGGAAACGATGGGATAAGAAGAAAGGCAAGAAAATTCAAACCGCCTCCAAGGATCAGCAAATTGTGGCGGTTCATGCTGCCACCATCCCAGCCGCACCAGCTGCTCCAGCCCCGCCGAAGGCTTACAGTGGGAACTTGCCTAAGTGTCCCAAGTGCCCTTTTCACCACAACGGTCCATGCCGGGAATTGCAGTGTTCCAACTACGGTCGGAAGGGCCATACTGTCCGATTTTGCAAGGCCCCTCCCAAACCTATTACACAGGTTCCTGGTACGGGAGTGACCCCGATGTGTTATGGCTGCGGCGAAGCGGGCCATTTTAAGAAGAACTGTACGAAGACCGCAAATGCTAGGGGAACTGGAAGGTTACTTGCTATCGGTCACAATGAAGCAGTAGCCGATCCCACAGTGGTCACGGGTACGTTCCTTCTCAACAACTCTTATGCCTGTGTCTTATTCGATAGTGGTGCAGAAAGAAGCTTCATAAATCAGAACTTTAAACACTTACTCAAACAAACCCCTCAACCACTAAAAGAAACATTCGTTGTAGAAATGGCTAATGGGAAGACAGAAAGCTCTAATGAAATCTATATAGGTTGTACTCTCACGTTAGATGATCACCCCTTTTTAATCGATCTTATACCAGTCTCAATCAAAAATTTCGATGTCATTGTTGGTATGGATTGGGTAAGCCTTCACTACGCCGACATCCTATGTTCCGAGAAAGCCATTCGCCTGAACTTTCCGACTCGAGAGACCCTAGTGATATACGGGGATAAGCCAAGTACAAACCTTCGTATCATCTCTAGTATTCAGGCTCAGAAATACTTGCGCAAAGAATATCGCGCCTTTCTTGCTCACGTCGTCGACACTAACCAGAAATCGAAAGATCCAAAAGACATTCCAGTAGTATGCAATTTTCCTGATGTCTTTCCGGAGGACCTCCCAGGCCTACCTCCTAAACGACAGGTTGAATTCAGAATTGACCTAATCCCAGGAGCTACCCCCGTAGCTAAGTCGCCCTACCGACTAGCGCCCGCCGAAATGCAAGAACTATCCGGTCAACTCAACGAACTTCTCAGCAAGGGCTTCATAAGACCGAGTTTCTCACCTTGGGGAGCTCCGGTCTTGTTTGTGAAAAAGAAGGATGGGTCGTTTCGGATGTGCATCGATTATAGGGAACTCAATAAACTCACGATCAAAAATCGCTATCCTCTCCCTCGTATCGATGACCTATTCGACCAACTTCAAGGAGCCAGTTACTTCTCCAAGATTGATCTTAGATCGGGGTACCATCAGTTACGGGTGCTTGAGGAAGATGTTCCAAAGACAGCTTTCCGAACCCGTTACGGGCATTTTGAGTTCGTAGTGATGCCCTTTGGACTGACTAACGCCCCGGCGGTATTCATGGATATGATGAATAGGGTATGTCGTCCATATCTAGATCAGTTCGTCATCGTCTTTATTGACGACATTCTCGTCTACTCTCGAAGCGAGGAAGAGCACAGAAGCCATTTACGATTAGTCCTGGAAACCCTGCGATCCGAGAAGTTGTATGCGAAGTTCTCTAAGTGCGAATTTTGGATCCGAAGAGTTGAATTCTTAGGACACGTGGTCAGCGAAGACGGAATCCACGTGGACCCCTCCAAAATCAAGGCTATTGAGAACTGGTCAGCACCAAAGACGCCTACGGAAATTCGTCAATTTCTAGGCCTCGCTGGCTACTACCGACGATTCATCCAAAATTTCTCTCGGATTGCGAAACCTCTCACCACGTTAACACAGAAGGGTGTACCATTCGACTGGGAGGAGAAAGAGTAGAAGGCATTCCAGACCCTGAAGCCAGCCCTATGCACCGCACCAGTATTATCCCTTCCCGAAGGGACAGAAGATTTCGTCGTATACTGTGATGCATCCAACCAGGGGCTCGGTTGTGTCTTGATGCAACGAGGCAACGTTATCGCCTATGCCTCGAGACAACTAAAGAACCATGAAGTGAACTACACTACTCACGACCTCGAGTTAGGAGCGGTCGTCTTCGCGCTAAAAATCTGGAGACACTACTTGTATGGGACGAAGAGCGTGGTGTACACTGATCATAAAAGCCTCCAACATATACTGAACCAGAAAGAACTCAACATGAGACAGCGTCAATGGGTCGAATTACTCAACGATTACGACTGTGAAATTAGATATCACCCGGGGAAAGCCAACGTGGTAGCAGACGCCCTGAGCAGAAAAGAATATTCCGGACGAAGAACCAAGTCGTTGACAATGACTATACACTCACATCTATCCACGCAGATCAAAGAGGCTCAGCTAGAAGCTTTAAAGCCTGGAAACGTGACGGGTGAATCTCTGCGTGGAATGGATAAAAAATCTAGAGGTTAAGGGTGACGGAGCCTATTACTTTATGGACCGAATCTGGACTCCACGCCATGGAGGTTTCAGAGATTTGGTTATGAGAGAAGCACACAACACTCGTTACTCCGTTCACCCGGGTTCAGATAAGATGTATCTGGATCTCAAAAAGTTATACTGGTGGCTGAACATGAAAGCAGAGATTGCTACCTTTGTGAGTAAGTGCCTTACGTGCGCGAAGGTCAAAGTAGAATGTCAAAAGCCATCAGGACTCCTCCAACAACCAGAAATATCAGAATGGAAGTGGGAGCGAATCACAATGGACTTCATCACCAAGCTGCCCAAGACAGCAGGTGGATTGGATACCATTTGGGTCATTGTTGACAGGTTGACCAAGTCCGCCCACTTCCTACCCATCAGAGAGACGGATAAGATGGAAAAGCTCACTAGGACTTATATAAAAGAAATAGTGCGATTGCATGGCGTCCCTATATCTATTATATCAGACAGAGATAGTAGATTCACCTCTAGATTTTGGCAATCATTACAAAAGGCACTAGGGATGAGGCTGGATATGAGTACAGCCTACCATCCGCAGACTGATGGACAAAGTGAGAGGACGATCCAAACATTAGAAGACATGCTGCGAGCTTGTGTGATCGACTTCGGGAAATCGTGGGATACACACTTACCTCTTGTGGAGTTTTCCTACAACAATAGTTATCACACGAGCATCAAGGCAGCCCCATTCGAAGCCCTCTACGGACGAAAGTGCAGATCCCCGTTGTGCTGGGCCGAGGTGGGAGACACTCAGTTAGCTAAAGGACGAGTTCCTGATAGCGCCCTCACTAGTCCAGAGATCATTAGAGAAACGACCGAGAAGATCGTACAGATACGTGAACGACTAAAAGCCGCTAGGCATCGACAGAAGAGCTACGCCGACAGACGAAGGAAACCCTTGGAATTCCAGGTCGGAGACCGGGTCCTTCTGAAGGTCTCGCCCTGGAAAGGCACGATACGCTTCGGGAAGCGTGGAAAGTTGAATCCAAGGTACATAGGGCCTTTTGAGATTATTGCTAGAATCGGCCCTGTAGCTTACAAACTAAACTTACCCCACGAGCTAAGTAACATACATCCTACCTTCCACGTCTCGAACTTGAAGAAATGTCTGTCTGACGAGACTCTCGTGATTCCCCTCGACGAGATCGAGCTCAACGAGAGCCTCAACTTCGTGGAAGAGCCTGCGGAGGTATTGGACCGTGAAGTAAAGCAGACGAAACAAAGCCGCATCCCAATTGTGAAGGTTCGGTGGAACGCCAAGCGAGGACCGGAATTCACTTGGGAGCGCGAGGATCAAATGAAACTCAAATACCCTCATCTCTTCGCTTAGTAGTATTGTAATATCGTATCTGTTTGTATTCTAAATTTCGGGACGAAATTCCCCTAACGGGGGGATGATGTGACAACCCCAAATCTAATTCCGTTAAAAATCCCATTTTCACTAACGGAAAGCGTCACTATACGTTATTTTACGTAATATTTGGAACCGTCAATATCCGAATATCTAAATTTAAGCATGGTTTGATATTATTATAAGTAATATGTCTCATAGGTGTTAACCCCGTTTAACCTAATAGAGTGGTTTTACCTTCTCAACCACTTCACCCGGGTAAAAAGTTTTAACCCAGTTAAATTAAACATCGGGTAGCCGTGTATCGGGTGCGTTTCCCAAGGCATATGCAATGGTGTTCCCAACATTTGAACACTCATTCACTACACACCCACTCTCTCTCTCTACTTTCTCTCTCTAGACTCAAAAACGACCCCGATTCCGCTAATTTCCGACTTCCAAACGTAAGTACTCATCCCCTATCTTATTCTAGACATGCTTCATTGAATTTGTGGGCCAAAAACCATAGGAATCAAGATTCAAAGAGGAGTTTACGGCCTAAGAAGCTCCTTAGGCCGTAAACCCCCAAATCCAAGCCAAAGACCATGTTACTCCTTCTTGCATGTTAGTATACTAATTAAGGCATATAACTAGAAGAGTTTGGACCTTAGAACACAAGAGAATGATGCTTGAAAAGGAGTTTACGGCCCAAGCATGTGCTTAGGCCGTAAACCCCTCAAACACCCCACAAATCCATGTTTTAAGCCCCAAAAACACTTCTAGGGTGTTTGGTGAATTAGACTTGACTCCAAGGAAGGCTTGAGTGCATTAAACATCAACATTTGAGGCCAAAAAGAGGAGTTTACGGCCTAGCATAAGCTTGGGCCGTAAACACCCAAGAAATTGTGTCAAACAAGTCCCTAAACTACCCTAATGCATGAAAGGAATTAATCTAAGGCCTATGGAAGTGTGTTGTACCATTAAACACTTCATTTTGACACCAAATGAAGAGTTTACGGCCAAGGATGTTCTTGGGCCGTAAACTCCCCATAAATATGTGCCAAATTGCTCCAAACTCACTATAGGACCTTCTAGGATTTTTTTCTAAGCCAATTGGGACCATGTTGTACAAGTAAAACCATCATCTTAAGGGAGTTATAGGAGTTTACGGCCCAAGAACAAGCCTTGGCCGTAAACTCCCCTAAAATATCACAAATTTAGATGTTTAATCCTTCCCTCTTGGTCCAAAACACACACCACTAAATCAAGGAAGTGAGATAAGGCCTTAAACACACATTTTGGAGTGTCACAAGAGTTTACGGCCAAGCCTAGGGGGCTTACGGCCGTAAACTCCCAATGAATGGCTTTTAGGCCATAAACTCTAAGAGAATAAGCTCTAGGACCCTCCCGTAAACCATCCATGTCCTTGTACCACTCCCGGGAACCCTTTCTAGGCCTTAAAACCCCGAAAACGACACTAGAATGTCCAAATTCTATAATGAAAAGCATAAGATGATTAACTTCTTGCAAAATACATATTTCATATGACATTAGGGTCCTAAAAGGTGCTCAAGTGGTTATTTGGTACCAAACGCTCAATCGACACTATTACCCGATTTACCCGATTCACCCGATTTCCGCGATTTCAGGTGAGTTCATACCCCTTTAATGAACCTTTCAAGTGTTTTACATGATTTAGGGGGGAGATACAAGTTGCTTACAAATGTTTATGTAAAGTTTTACAGAACGATTTCCGAGTTACAAGGACTAATCACATGTGATTCACTACTCTTAGTTCAAATCACATGTGATTTGCCCCTATGCCTTAAAAACGGGTTTTACCCTTTTCAAACTATTTTTAAACATTGAACCAGAATTTAAATATTCATTTGGCAAAATACCTTTATTTAATCAATTTGCTTATAAAATGTAACCACTCTGATATATTTATATAAATAAGACTTGGAGGACTTAGGACCGATATCTCGCCTTATTTCCTGTTCTTGTTTGATTGTGGGCTTAGGGTAGTAGTTATCCGTCCGACTGTAGTTGATTTCTTACTTATATAAAATCTGTATATCAGTGTGGGATACGAATATTACTGCTTTCACTTAATGCTAAAGTCACTAACGTGCTAAGAAACATCCCCACTAAGATAACCATAATAGGTATGGTTAGGGTCGCTACCGCTACTACTCGCTAAAGCTATTACTAACTACACTATAATACTCACTATCACTAGACGATACACTAGTAAGAGAATACACTATGATCAATACTAAAAGATTACTACACTATAACAATAGAGAAAACACTAAACAAACAATAATACACCAAACCACTACGAGATACTCTATTCGCTATTCACTACGCCCAGAGCGTTCCAGCAGGAGACGACTCTACATGTATAGATCTATACGGGGGCAGACGCTATTACATCCCGACTGTTAACTCAGTCCGCGCCGTACAGGCCCAGGGATGTCACTACTTCACTACACTGTGCATGACCGGGAAGGTCATGGGATTCTCTATTATTCTCACTATTGGTAAATTACAAGGAATACCCTACAACTACACTAAAACACTACACTAAATGTTAAACCACATCCCGAAGTAAGCAAGTAACTATCACTAAAGGAAGCTCGCACCTCTATCATTGGTTACGAGCTTAACTTATCCTATCACACTGTTATTTGGAGATTTGCCAAAGTATTTTTACAATAAATTGGTTTTCAAAGAGACAAAGAATGCATACTTTTCACAGATTGCCACTTACAATGTATTTCCTGGAAAATATGGGATTTTCTAAGTTTCTACTACTTATGAACATAAATGATACATTTTTAAACACTAATGCTTTGTATACAAAAACTCACACTAAACTCTTATGAACTCACCAGCTTTATGCTGATAATTGTTTTCAAAATAACTTGTATCTTCAGGTCAAAGATAGACAGGTACAGACGCGGCATTTTTGGAGAAGGTGGAGCACACAAGACCCATTTCTTATTTTTGAATTACTTTTGAGTGATTGTTAAAAATTACAGAACACGCATGTAATTAAATTCACTATGTAATGCTATGGTTGTATGTTTCTTGTTTCTACTATTATGCAATTGTGATGATACTGTTCACTACGTCATCCACCCCGAAACGTATTCCGCCGTTATTGGTTTTGGGGTGTGACACCCGAGTTGTAGCCAGAGTCTCTTGGAGGGAGAGCGTGAGTTTGTGTATAGATCTATACTGGATTGACTATCCTACACCTTGCTGCTAGCTACAGCCGGACCTGCAAGTCTGCGGGTGCCAAACGTCATTCCGTTATTACGACCATTCGTATGTCGTTGTTACCAGTCGATAGTATGGTGCAATTAGTCACATGATACCTTAATATAAATCCAATTTAAGGTAGTTAGTACAGCAGTAGTTCCTATAATACAACACTACAGTACTACAATAATTTACCCATTACATACATTTAGTGATTATTTCACTTAAACATTAATGTACAAACTATATTTGGTTAAATGATAGTTACACTTGGGAAATTACACACTTTTACAACAAACGAGCATACAAAACAGTTAAGCCTTGGTAGAAGGCTACTTTAATAGAAAATATAGGTTTTTCTGAGAGATTCAAACTTGTACAAACACTTACAAACATTTACTTACATTTTACAAACTTACACTTGATACATGTTCAAACGCTTTTGGATAACAAACACTGACACTAAAATACTTATGAACTCACCAGCTTAATGCTGATAAACTCTTTCAAAATAACTTGTATTCTTAGTTCATCAGCAAACAGGTGCCGAGGCCAGCTTTTGAGAAGATGGAGCGGATCCAAGAATCATCTTATTATTTTGATATACATTATATTTTTGGTGTCTAAAACTATACAGAACACGCTTGTATTAAAATTATATATTGAATGCAATGGATGATGTTGTTTGCTTATTTACATTTACTGTATTGTGATACATTACATGACGTCCTCCGCCCCAGAACGTTTCCGCCATTCTTGGTTTCTGGGGTGTGACAGCGTTACAGACAAAACACAACCGCACAACCATCAACAGAGTTACGATACTTTAGACTTACTACAAGACTATTGCTGTGAACTAGGTATACTACAAAAGACAAGTATATGCAGCACGAGCGTCCCTATACTGACGGGATCTCGCAAAAGATAAGACTCTAGTTGCACTAGTTTTGGATGGTTGGTAAGTCTGTTACAACGAGACACCTTAATTACATTAACATGGGTCCGGAGTAGGTTCTCCTGCAGCTGTGATCCTAAGAATCTTCTCATCTGTGCCAGAGTTCTTTGTTATTGGGAAATCCTTCTTGAGGTGTCCAATTTCACCGCATTGGTGACATATCTGGACATCACCAACATTGGTGGCGGAAGTGAAGTGTTGAGTAAGAGTTATGGGGACACGGTTGCTTTCGTTGATCTTCACTTTTGGACAATTTTTGTAATAGTGCCCTGCCTCACCACAACTATAGAAAACTAGGCTTGCTCCAGTGGTGAAGGTAGTTCTATAGAAACGAGCAATGTGCCCCATCTTGTTGCAATTATTGCATTGCAGTACTCGGAAAATTCCCTTGTTGTGATAGTTGCACCGGTCGCACTTCGGGAGTGTTCCTTTATATGGTCTGCTCGGTACTGGGATGGCAGAGGTTTCCAATTGTTGTTGTTTCATGGCAATTCTTTGAAATCGCTTGCGTTCCACTTGGGCTTGACGTTTTCGTTTCTTGAATTTCGATTTGTTGTTTTGGGCGGTGGCGACTGTTACTATTTGTTGATTTCTCGGATCATTACCACGATCGGGATTATCAACTCCATTATTTGTCTTGTTTGTGTTGAAAGTGTTGCGGTTTGCAAGGACAGCTGTCACGACAGTTGTAACTACGGCTTGGAAAGTAGTGGCGTCCATAGGAAAGGCAGGGGTTTCGTTGTTCGACTGACTGTTTCCAGATAACGACATGATTCTGTAACACGAAAGATAAGGATTTTGTCAGCGATTTTGGTTGACCCTAGAGGTACTTCGATTGCTCAATTAAAGAGTAAGAGTGTGTTCTCGAAAGTTTGACCTACATCCCTATGATGCAGTCCTAGTACGGATTGGAAGTATGTTCGCGAAGGTTTGACCAACATCCCCATGATGCAGTCCTAGTACTGAGTGGAAGTGTGTTCATGAAGGGTTGACCTACATCCCTATGATTCAGTCCTAGTAATGAGTGGAAGTAAGTTCATAGAATGGTCTCAAGACGTTTGTCGTTCAAGCCGAGGTATCGTTGGTTGGTGAATAACATGATCCAACCACTAAAAGAGACTTGGAAATGTCTCCGGAGTTAAATTGCTATAGTCCAATGTCTTGACTAAAGCATGTTTCAGATAGACTCCAATGAAAGTATGATGAGAGTACTTGAATAAAGAACGACACAGAAGTTAGCCGACTGTCAATATCTTTGATATTCATGACGTAAAAGTTCGGGAAAATGACCTTATAAAAGGTCTTACATCATATCCAGAGAAGATGGTCCTTGACAGCATAAAGACCTAACCAAAAGTACTTACATTACAAGATAGTTTCATAGAAAATGCCACATCGGGCATAGACAGAAAAACGATTCCTTTTAACAAGGAAAAAATAAAGTAAGGCATCTACTACTGGCGACGGTCGTCCCTCTGGTGAACTCTCAGTTCAGCCAGTTGGCGTTCCACATCAAGTAGGTGTCTTTCGTACACCCTCTGGCGTATGTGGAGTTCTATGACTTCGGCTCGTGATTCAGCCAATGCTTGAAGCAGGGCTTCATGGTCTCTCTCAGATATCTCACGAGCATCTTCTAGACGAATGGTGCGGTGGGTATGCATTCTTGCATTGGTGACAACTTTTGTGATCTGATGTAGGGCTGTCCTGCCTTGAATCTCATTTCAGGCCACTCTGCGGACCAGGATTGGCAAGATTCTGTCTGCTGAGCCACCATTGTTCAGGTCATAAAACCTTCGGTCACCATTAAATGGCATGGGCTGATCTTGTCCTTGGCTCCATGTTTCCAAGCATTCTACCCATGGAGGCGTCGGGCCATGAAAAGTCGGACGAGGGTTAGGATTTGGAAAGGGAGCTGCCTGTGGTAGGTTCTCAACCTCGGGTTCGGAGTTAGCACCGTTTGAAAGGTCTTCATCATGGTGATCATTCAATGGGATAAGATGATCATTCTCTGGTTCTTTTCCAACCCAACCAACAATGACTTCGTTCGGAAGGTACTAGTTGTTGTTGGAACGGAGTCCAACCATGTTATCTACGCGAGAATTGGGGTAAGAAAATAATTATTAGATGAACTATGTAGATAATTATTTAGAAAATCTTCATTAGTTGCATCACTATTTGTGAAGTGCATACTAGTTATATGTAATCGAAACAGGATAGACCTTCGAATAAGTGACCTTAACTCCAAATTCACAAAGAATAGGGGTAAAGCAAAATTTTCATAGATTCTAAGTCTATAACATCTTAGTTACATATAAATTTAGTGTATCCACTTAGCAACTATCAACTTAGTAATGAAGATCCTTTTTAGTTCTCAAGTATAAAGTACCTATAGTAACACCAAATACCCCTATAGTATTTTAGGTTTATGTTCTGTTGTTCTCATTGTGGTATTGTTGCTAAGATTGTAGACTTGTTGCAACTACACAACTACACTTAGGCACATGATAGTCAACCCTCGAATAATATAGTTGATCAGGCTATATCTTCCCAGTTTTGACTATATGTCTCTAAGTCCACTTGTGTTGCCCAACAATCGTAATTCTTTTGTACTGTCCTAGTGACACTGATTTTAGTATGAATGCAGGCACGTATACTTAATTAAATATTTTATTATTTAAAGTATAAACTCTTGGTCAGAGTATTTTTATCCCATTGTATTTATAGTCTGTATATCTTTTATGGGTTGATATACTTAATTCACTATAAACAATGCTTTGATACCAATCTGTCACACCCCAAAACCATGAATGGCGGAAACGTTCTGGGGCGGAGGACGTCATGTATATTATCACAAAAATTAAAAGTAGTAAACAAGCAACAACATCATCCATTGCATTAATAATATAATTTTGATACAAGTGTGTTCTGTCAAATTAAGATAAACACTAAAGTATAAATCAAAAGGAAAGATGAGTCTTGAACGAGCACTCTCTTCTCTAAACCTTGCTTCGGTACCTGTCTGCTGTTGACCTGAGGATACAAGTTATTTTTAAAGAGAGTATCAGCTTTAAAGCTGGTGAGATCATAAGTATTTTAGTGTCTTAATTTGTATGTATACGAACTATAAGTATGAAAACATTTTGAACATCCTAGAAAACCATATGTTTCCTACTAAAAGTATCCATCTACCAAGGCATCTAGTATCTGTGTGTGTGTGTGTATCTCTTGTAAGAGTGTGTATTTTCCCAAATCCAACTATCATTATCCAAAATATAGCTTCTACATTACCGTGCATCGTGTGAATGTTCACGAAGTGAATGTAATGTGAAAATGAAATGGTACTATGGTGTAGTATCAAAACTACAACCGTACTAACTACCTTAAATCTATTGAATCTAGTAAGTACTGTAGTATTTGTAATAAGTGACTACTTCTGTACCAATTTTCCCTTAATTGAGAGATAAGGCATAATGTGTGTTGGATTAATGTCTAAGTCCATAACTATAATTGGTAAGACTTGACCCGACCCGGCATGGTCCATTTGGGTTGCATGGCATCATGCACTTGGATAGACTATAATGAGAGAAATAAGACACTTATGGTTATTTATATATTATAAGTTCTAGTATATTAATAATAAGAATAATAAGATTATTTAATTAGTATTGATCAAGAATTAATCTAGGATTAATTAAGTGATCAAAAGAAGACTAATTAAATATATGGGTTGATTGTGTAAATCATCCATACTTGTATAGTGGGCTAATGCTCCATGGATAATCAAGTTGGGCTAAAACCCATAGGATGGTCCATGGATGGTCCATGGTGTATTTGAACCCATGGATCCAAGGAAATGGAAAGTCATGACAATTAGCATTTACCCTAATTGTAACACTGTATAAAGATCTTATTCTTGACAAAATCGGTGACTAGTATGATTCTAGAGTGTGCTAGCTGATTTCATCAAGTGTAGAATTCTCTCAAGTTATTCCAAATGTATTTGGTGTTGTGTGAACCATTTGAGGTGTCACACTTGGGGCACTAGGCAATCAAGCTTCATGAAGACTTTCTACATGAAAAAGGTATGTATTCTATCTTGTTATATCCATTGTTTTGTATGCTAGTTTAGGATAATACCTTGGATGTTCATATTTGCATGTATAATAGAGAAAACATAGATCCAATGTATTTAGGGTTGCATGTACACTTAGGAGTGTTAGAATGCTCAAAACCCAATAGTGGTATCAGATCCTAGGCTTGTTTTCTTGTTATACTTGCAAAAGAAGCTGGAAAATCAAGTTTTGATGATGTCTGCCCAGCAGACTCGCCGAGTCCATGAATGGACTCGCCGAGTCCAAGGAAAAAAGCATCCAACTCGCCGAGTTGGTTCGTGCACTCAACGAGTTCGACCCCCAGATAGCATAAATTCTACTTTTTTGGCTGTAATTGGACTAGGAACACTACCCTAAGATGTTTTTGAACTTATAAACTTGTTTTTGATGTGGTAATGTTCATGCTAATCCAATTTCAAAGATAATTGTCAATAGATTCATGTTTTGTATTAGTTTAAGGTTTAGACTAATTACATGAAAAAGTTTGATTTGAATTATCTTGTTCTTATGAGTTGCTTAGATTAATAGAAAAGTTGAATGAAATAGTTTTTTTCAATCCAAATGAATCTAAGAGTTGATTCTAAAATGTGTTTTTGTAACTTGTCCTCAAGTTATATGAAAAGTCACATTTAAGTTTCATAAAACTCATAAAAGTTGGCAAAGGTTACAAAATGAAGAGTCTAGTTTTAATTAAATGGTGTTATGACTCCATAATTTGTCCTTAAGTTATGGAGGACCAAGAGTCTTTTCATTAAATAATAAATTAAAAAAAGTGTAACATTAATTAACTTCATAAGTTATAAAATAAAGAAAAGTTAATTCTTTTATTAGTTTAAAGTCTTCCATAACTTGTCCTCAAGTTATGGAACTTGAAGAGTTTTTGGATTAAAACTACTTTAAACACATAAGTTATGGAATTAATTAGTTTTGAATAGTTTCAAAACTTGCCCTCAAGATTAGGAATTTGTAAAGTTTTCTCTTATGAATACTTTAATTCCAGGTTAGCCCTTAGAATTTTGAAAGTTAAAATTCAACCCTTATACTTTATAATATTATAAGTTAATAATATATATATGTATAAGAGTAAAGTCAGTCTTACCGCTAGTACGCCTCATTCACGAATCCGGTCTATAAGGTGGGTATAAGGTTGATGCCTATAAAACGGTAAATTAATGGGTGTCCACTCTCACCCACTGCTTGCTTGACTGGTAGAGGGTCGTTAGCTAAACGGGTTTGACAGGACTAGAATTCTCCCTTCATTAAAAGTATTAATGATAAATACTAAGTAACTAAACTCTTAATAATACCCAATCTTAGTTACTTAGGAAAATGTGAATAAGGTGCTAATCCATGAAATTACACTTTGCACTTTGTTTAAGTCGGTTAGTGGAGCGTGTGTGGTTAACCAGCACACTAACTCGTATTTAACAAGGTAGGTGAAGGGTAACTTAATGTTTATTATAGTATCGATGGAGCGTGTGTGGTTAACCAGCACATCGATTGAGGGGTAAACACTTAAGGGTACCAAGTAATTTGCATGGTTACTTCACACCTTGTTTTGTGATCCGCGGCATCCCAGTCACAAAACCTAAACGGCACACTCGAGATTGAAACATGCCATTGAACAGTTCAATGAATCTCAAAAGATCTAGGAGTTTCAAAACCAATTAAAACCTAATAATACATTTCGTTTATCTTGGTGGAAATTGGTGAATCGTCATTCACCTACCTTCAAATATTTTATAGCTTGGATTACGACACACCTCTTCTAGGTTATAAAATAGTTTGTTGGGTCCTAGCCTTAATATTTCATATTGGGTGTCATATTAAGGACTTAAGATCAACTATCTTGAATATCTCCCAAAACATGTCTGGTTTAGACATTTATGATCTTCCCAAATATCTTGAAACAAGCTTTCCTAAATGAAGATGTTGTCCCTTGGAAATCATATTTCATTCACCTCCTCTGATTATTCTCCCCAACCCACAAGTTCATGAAAAGTTTAAGGTCACTCAAGCCCAATTGGCAAGGCAAGGTCTAGGTGTGGTCACGTCTTGGTTATGTAGTCACATGTTGACAAGCCGAGAGAGTTGGGTGTCAAAGTATTGAGAAAGTTGGTGGTTCAATCACTAAGTCACATAGTGAGTTTCTTTGGGACACCTATGAATCAGACTATGACAAGACCCTTAATGATCTTATCTATTTGATAAGATCAACCTCTTAAAACTTGATGGACATTGACAATAGTGACATAGGAAATCCAGAAAAAGCATTCTCTTCCAATGGAAAGGGATCGGCCATAGTCAACTCGGTTGACCAAATGGTAAAGAGAAAAGCTAAGACTGTGATAGTCCCGTGTACCATTATCAAAGGGTCCATATATATATTGCCAAAGAAAGGGGCATTGGTTGCGAAGCTGCCAAATTTACGTAAGGATGTTAATGTCAATAAGTTTGACTCTACTTCAGGTAAAGTCCACTATCTAACTCTATTAAGTTTCTATTCTGAGATTCCTGATACATGATGTGACTGGGTCACATGGTGATGTTTTAAGAATCAAAGAAAAGTGAAGAAACTCAAAGAAAGAATATGCCGAATCTGATCGCGTAGATGGATTTCTATCGCGTAGTTTGAAGATCGGATTCTTGAGCTACTTAGGAATTATGAGATATTGCTTAGGAATAGATAACAACAAGTTTTCATATGGATTGTAAGGATAAGTTTTTCCGCAAAGTTTTAAAATAAAAGAAAATTTTTGATTTTATTTATTTTTAAATATCCTTACAATGGCATTTGAGGAAAAATTGTTGCTTATAAGATTCCATTAATGGCAAGAGTGGAAATATGAAATTGATTCTTTCATTTGTGGTAATGTCTAAATTTACCAAATAAGGAAAGATTCTCATCACCCAAGTTTCAATTGAACCGAAACTTCGAATAATGCAAGTTGTATAGCATGATGAATGAGAACTTTCAAGTATTGGAAAATTAAGACTAACTACTTGTTCACATGGATGTGTGAGTCAAGTAACAGACTAAGGGATTGAGTACACATTCTTGTGCACTGATTAAGTCCACCACAAAAGATCGATAAGATTATCGTCATAATTTACTAAAGCTTATTAAATATGGTTATACTTACAAGCATAAGTGCAACTCTGACATTGGAAAAGGTTCCAATGTATGGCAGAGCGAATAAAAAGAATCAAATTAGGTAGAAGGATAAAAGTTTCTCAAATCTGAAAAGATGGGAGAGTACTTTAGTATCAGTTTTGTGATCATCTTAATGATTAAGAAACCATAGCACAATTAGTTCTCTAAGGAAATCTTAGTGTATTCTTATGACTAAGAAGAGGGATCTTGAATTGTTGAAATGGTTAAATCAAGAAGATGAGTCATACTTCGTTCCAATACAAGTCTTAGAGTCATACTCCAAGATTGTAATTTGAGTGACATGTCTTAGAGAAGGTTTAAAACACATGGAAAATGTAAGAGAAAAGTTTTCTACTCTTGTACATTTGAAATTGGTAAGTTGTGATGTTTTGGATAAAACAAATACCAACTAAGGCCAATTGTGTGAAGTGTTTGTCTTGATTAGAATCCACACTATCTCTTGAATATCTGACAAGAAAGTCTTATATGTCAAGAGGACAGTGGGAGTCTTAAAAGTCTTGAAAGTCTCAAAAACTAATCAAGAATAAAACCTGAAGTTCTTCACTAGCACACGACTTGAGGTTTATAACCTATCGTGTTGACATATTCTGTGCCCATTCCAGTTAAAGTTGGCTTTGCATATGAGTTCTTAGAGTTCTCAATTTGTTGCACAACAACATGGAAGCAATGGCAGGCCCTTGAGCTGCCAGGTGGCAAGAAATTAAGATTGAGTTCAATCCATATGAGTGTGGATTTGTCATTATCCTTGTCTTATATCTATGGTTTTGACAATTCACATGGATAAGAACACATACACCATTAAATCTAAGTGTCATAAGGTTTCTCTCCGATTCATGAAAATGATGGTGAGGAAACACTTTCGCTAAGTAGATTCTAGCTAGATAGCAATTGTGATATTTGCATTCTCAAAGTCGTTAGTGGAGCGTGTGTGGGTTACCGGCACACTAACCTGGACTTGTGAGAAGTGGCAAAAAGGTCTAACCATTATGATTACGACATCCCTCTTCATAAATGTTTAGACACACAAGTGTGCTATCAAAGGGAAGGTGTATGATTTTGATAAAGTCTTCTCAAAACAATCTAGTATCAGAAATCTGAACTTTGGTAAGAAAGTCAATGAAGTATTGATTTCTAGAACTCCAGCTGATTTTTGAGTACATGTCAAAGCTAGTGGGAGCATGATAATTATGATAAGTATTGCAAGCTAGCAATGTTAATTATAGAAAACAAAAGGTTTCAATTGGGAAAAGTTGTTTTGCTATAATTAAGGGAGAGGAAATTATACTTCATCTCAAATCTATAAGCTTAGATCGTGAGGTTTTAATCATTTAGTCAAGGATATATATATATATATATATATATATATATATATATATATATATATATATATATATATATATGAATTTCATGTTGGAATGGCTCAACATAAGGAATTTTTGTATATGAGTCCATTATTTGCGTTCTAAAATTCGATTATGATTAAGGAATCCCTTTTTCATAATCTGAATTATGAGAACTTGGCAAATTGAAATGGAAATGTTATAGCAAAAGACTGGTTTAGTCTTTATGTGAGACATCATGAATCGATTCCCATATGCTTCGGATATAGGATCGATTACATGTGCTATATTGATCCTTTCTAAAATTTTCCAAATGCCTGGGGATTTAACAAGGGAAAAGTTTTAGAACTAGATATGACTAAAAGGATTAAACAATTGTCGAGGACAATCTAAGGTTTACCAAAGATTGGGTGCTCAAGGACAGTTGGAAGTATAGTGATAGTTTTGGAAGGACCATATTGACATAATCTGTAAGGAGGCAACTCCTGTTCAGAAGTGATAGTCAAAATGGAATATGGAAATGTATCAAAGTTAGAAATTATTCAATCTGTGTAAGATTAGGAAACTTAATGCAAGAAGGATTTTTCCAAGGAGCTGATCTCCTTTGGAATACTCTGTAATGATTGTTTTCAAGTCTTTCTGACTTTGTGCATAATCATTACAAGAGGATCAATGCATATAAGTTTAGAATCTAACAGATTTCAGTAAATGACATGAATTTGGAATTCTTGTATTTGCAGTAAGGATTTGGGAGTGTGAAAAGAGAATCATTGAAGTTATGTTCAATGGATCTAGTTCACAAAGTAAAGATCATAAACAAACATAGTATGCATACTTGGTGTATGGCATGACTAGTGTTTAGAAAACATAGTGTACATGCTTGGAGCATGGGACAACTATTGTTTTAAATTCAAGAATAAAGTTGATAGCTGAAACAGTATACAATGAATAACGTGTAATCATATGGTGATAAATAAAAGGAGTTTTATTTATGTTCATAGTTTTTGATACCATATTGGATTCAATTATTATTGTGTTTCACTTTGCATGTTTTGACTTCCCGAATAAACTGGGTTATTCTTCCGGAATGACTAAGTTATTCAAACCATCCACAGTCGGTCATATGTTGGAAGTAGATATGAATTAAGACTGTCCTGGGTTGGCTTGTAGAGGTCTAAGGTGTTGGACAAAGGGCTACAACACTCATGAGTGGTCATAAGTTCTGAGTATTGGATTCAACCCGCACTCATTGGAATCACTTCATCGATTTTATCACGAGTGATCATGAGACGATAATATCTTATATTCTTCAAACCTAGAGATATGAGTTGTTACTATGAGTTGGTTGTACATTGAATGCATGAAAACGCATTTGGTAACTCGGTGCTATAAAACGTACCTTTGTGTATGATTCAACAAGTAGTAGAACAAGCCATATGAGTCGAAGTTTATCCATTCATTTTACCTCCGGGATAAAAGCGATATATGTGGGCCCCTCGATGATTTGATGATGACAAATGGAAGTGCTCGGCCGGGCCAGGACTGATTTGATTTGTTTAACTAGTCAATCGTCATAAATCGGAAATCGGGAAACAACAAATGGACAGAGAGAATAATTATAATCCATGTCTCAGTTCATATGATATCTAGAATGGAGGAATATATGATCCCTTATCTAATGGACAAATCACTGACAAAGGTCAGAGTTCATCTACAAGGTCAGAGTTCGACAGAAGCTTTTGAGAGCTACGATTGCCAGTCGGTTCCTGAAGTCATACGGAATATTAGTTTTAGACTTATCCAAGTGGGAGACTGTTGGATTAGTGTCTAAGTGCATAACTATAATTGGTAAGACTTGACCCGACCCGACATGGTCCATTTGGGTTGCATGGCATCATGCACTTGGATAGACTATAATGAGAGAAATAAGACACTTATGGTTATTAATATATTATAAGTTCTAGTATATTAATAATAAGAATAATAAGATTATTTAATTAGTATTGATCAAGAATTAATCTAGGATTAATTAAGTGATCAAAAGAAGACTAATTAAATACATGAGTTGATTGTGTAAATCATCCATACTTGTATACTGGGCTAATGCTCCATGGATATTCAAGTTGGGCTAAAACCCATAGGATGGTCCATGGATGCTCCATGGTGTATTTGAACCTATCGATCCAAGGATAT